>NC_051422.1:5546713-5579213 GCF_015228065.2 Penaeus monodon
TATATATATATTATAATATAATATCTATCTAAAGAGCATGCCTGGGTATGGAATGATAGGGAAATTGGTACCATTTTTATTTGTACCATTTTATTTACCGTTGTAAGTACTGTCATTATATTTCCCATTCTTAGCTGTACTATTTTGTTTACTGTTATAATTAATGACATTATTATTAGTACCATTTTATTTATCATTATTCGTGAATATTTTACTTATCATTGTAGTCAATATTATTTTTGCAATTCGCGTACGTAATATTGTTCCTCTTTTTTGTTTTTTTGTGAAATTTAAGAATTGAGGAGATGGAGATGGAGTGTGCGTTGTCATGCGATAGTTGTCTGTTTAAATAATCCATTTGATACTGGAATCTGTTGTTTGATTCATTACGTTAATGCACGCATACGGACCCCCCCCCCCCAACACACAGAGTTTCTCGGTCTGTGCGCTCGTTTTCTCTATCTCTTCTCTCTCTGTCTGTCTGTCTGTGTGTCTCTCTCTCTTTATGTCTAGGTCTCTCTCTCTCTCTCTCTCTCTCTCTCTCTCTCTCTCTCTCTCTCTCTCTCTCTCTCTCTTTGTCTTTTCCTCTGTCTTTATCTGCCTCTCTTTCCTTCCTTTCTTCTTTCTTTTTACTTCCTTTCTCCCTTCCCGCTCCGCCCCCACATTTTCCCCCTCATCCCAGGTCGCGTATCATATCTTCTGTTATGTTCCAGGTCGTGTGCCGTTCATCAAGGCGGGCGCTTTTGTGGTGGCTGAACTCGACCCAATTGTGGCCTTTGTCGCTAACAAGGTAAGTCGGGTGAGCTCAGTTACTTACGCTCACAAACTTCAGGGAATGATGATAAAGGTGTAAGATACTCTGTAGCTTCGGGAGTGGGTGATTTCGAGTGGTTTGTAGGACTGAGGGTGTGCCATGGAGGGTTAATGGTATTGCTTATAGCATGGGGATTTGTATATAATAGTGTTCCTTAAGTCTTTTCGGTCGCGACCCTGAATGTGTATATATTGTTTCTTTCTTTCCGTCTGCCTGGCGACCCATAGGACAAGAAATTGATTTGAGGGAATCTTTATTCCTTCATATTTTTAAATGCATTTAACTCTCTTTGGAATAATTTGGAGGTCTTTTGGGTTTTCGCTGCTTGTCATTTCCCCCCAATCCCCCGCGACCCTCGAGAAGCATACTCACGACATGAGAATCATAGGATGGCTTGGGAAGTTGCCTTGTAGGATGGGGAAGGTTTCAGAAGGGTGTAGTGCATGACAGGGTGCGTGTCGACAGGTCAGGGAATTTTGTGTAGCATTGGGTGAGATGGGATGGAAAAAATATGGGACTAGGTTAGGATGCTTTTAAGAAAAAGAAGAAAAAGGACCGAAAAGAAAAAAAAAATGTGTATTAGAAAGTATTCTTTGTATTCTGTATCGCCGAGAACGTTATTTATTACTGAACGAATTTACGAAGGAATTAAATGCATTTCCTCATCTTATTTTTGGACTTAATTGTTTCTTCCCCAAGGGAGTGACCTTGACAGACGGCCTGGACACCACGCAGAAGGCAGACATGAGAGCTTACATGTCACTGGTTAACAACGTGCTGGCAAATGCAGAGGTGGGAATATTTGCTTTCGTTCATTTGAAGTCATGTTATAACACTTTTGTGGGTGAAATATTTGTTGTGGGTTATGTATTTTTAGATTTGTTATATTATCGTTATCTGGGGAAAAAGTGCATGTTAATGGGTTATATATTGTGTGAATTCAGGTTGCATTTGTAAACTCGGTTTATTCATATATTAAAAGTTGTTTTAGTAATGGCTTCTTTGTTTATTTCTGCATGTGAGCATTGTTTTGAAAAATATGTAAATGATCATGCTTGAAAAATATGTTAATGATCATGCATAAATATATGAAGGCGCGCCAATGCCCGTGCGAAGCAGAAAATTGCAAATGTTTATTAATTAATTGACAAGAAAATGTACCTTTACTTTTCTTAGCCATTGCAGCTAATCGCTCATTTATCCATCTAGAACAGAACTATGGCCTTCCAATTTTCGTAATTCTACTTATTAATATTTTATTTATTAAATGCCGAAAATCTTACTATCCCTCCTTCCCCCTAGCTTTATTATCCTTCCTCCTTCCCCCTAGCTTTATTATCCTTTCTTCTCTCCCCTATCTTTATTATCCTTCCTCCTTCCCCCTAGCTTTATTATCCTTTCTTCTCTCCCCTATCTTTATTATCCTTCCTCCTTCCCCTATCTTTATTATCCTTCCTTCTCTCCCCTATCTTTATTATCCTTCCTCCTTCCCCCTATCTTTATTATCCTTCCTTCTCTCCCCTATCTTTATTATCCTTCCTCCTTCCCCCTAGCTTTATTATCCTTCCTTCTCTCCCATCTTTATTATCCTTCCTCCTTCCCCCTATCTTTATTATCCTTCATCCTCTCCCCTATCTTTATTATCCTTCCTCCTCTCCCCTATCTTTATTATCCTTCCTCCTTCCCCCTATCTTTATTATCCTTCCTTCTCTCCCCTATCTTTATTATCCTTCCTCCTTCCCCCTAGTCCTCCTTCCCCTAGCTTTATTATCTCCCTTTTCTCCCTAGCTTTTTTATCCTTCCTTCTCTCCCCCATCTTTATTATCCTTCCCCCTTCCCCCTAGCTTTATTATCCTTCCTTCTCTCCCCTATCTTTATTATCCTTCCTCCTTCCCCCTATCTTTATTATCCTTCCTTCTCTCCCCTATCTTTATTATCCTTTCTCCTTCCCCCTAGCTTTATTATCCTTCCTTCTTCCCCCTATCTTTATTATCCTTCCTCCTTCCCCCTATCTTTATTATCCTTCCTCCCTTTCCCCCCATCTTTATTATCCTTCACTCCTTCCCCTATCTTTATTATCCTTCCTCCTTCCCCCTATCTTTATTATCTTCCTCCTTCCCCCTATCTTTATTATCCTTTCCCCCTTCCCTATCTTTATTATCCTTCCTCCTTCCCCTATCTTTATTATCCTTCTCCTTCCCCCTATCTTTTTTATCCTTCCTCCTTCCCCCCTATCTTTATTATCCTTCCTCCCCCCTATCTTTATTATCCTTCCTCCCCCTATTTTATTATCCTTCCTCCTTCCCCCTATCTTTATTACCTTTTCCTTCCCCCCATCTTTATTATCCTTCCTCCTTCCCCCTATCTTATTATCCTTCTCCTTCCCCCTATCTTTATTATCCTTCCTCCTTCCCCCTATCTTTATTATCCTCTCCTTCCCTAGTTTTATTATCCTTCCCTTCCCCTAGTTTTATTATCCTTCCTCCTTCCCCCTATCTTTATTATCCTTCCTCCTTCCCCCTATCTTTATTATCCTTTCTCCTTCCCCCTAGCTTTATTATCCTTCCTCCTTCCCCCTATCTTTATTATCCTTCCTCTTCCCCCTATCTTAATTATCCTTCCTCCTTCCCCCTATCTTTATTATCCTTCCTCCTTCCCCCTATCTTTATTATCCTTCCTCCTTCCCCCTATCTTTATTATCCTTTCTCCTTCCCCCTAGCTTTATTATCCTTCCTCCTTCCCCCTATATTTATTATCCTTTCTCCTTCCCCCTATCTTTATTATCCTTCCTCCTTCCCTCTAGCTTTATTATTCTTCTGTCTTTTCCCTCAACATACATTATACTTACTTTTTCTCCCCTCAGCTGTACCTGTCATGGATCGACCAGGTGACCTACGAGGAGGTGACAAAGCCTCGCTACGGCTCAGTCTACCCGTGGCCCATCAACCACGTGCTGACCCGCCAGAAGCGCAACCAGGTCCTGCGACGCCTCCGTGTCCTGGGCTGGAAGCAGAAGTCGCTGGAGGAGGTTGATATTCTTGTTTTTAACGCCTACCATTGTTATTACTATCGCCGCTAAAACTACTGTTACCATTACCATCACTCATGCTAACACCACCACCAATACCAATACCTATGCCACCACCACTGATACAGCATTGTTAATAGTATCATCACCACTGATGACAATATGTCCAGTAGCAATACCACCACCACCAACTCCATCAATACCAAGACTACCATCACCATTAATACCAATACCAAGACTACCATCACCATTAATACCAATACCAAGACTACCATCACCATTAATAACAATGCCACAACTATCATCACCAGCAGTACCAATATCACCTCCACTATCAATACTTATACCACCACCAACACCAATACCACCACTGATACCACAACCACCACCACCAAAACAACAATGCTGGTAGCCATTAACAGCATTGTTAATAATACCATGACCACAACCTATACAACTGCTAAAACCTCCACCACTAACACTAACAGCACCACCAATAAATAATGATGTGGACGAAAAATATAATGTTCCTTTTGATTTTCTCCAGACATTATCGTCACTTTTCATCTAAAATTAGTTTTCTATTTCACAGGTGTACAATGAAGTTGAACACTGCTGCAATGCCCTTTCCGAACGACTCGATAACCACGAGTTTTTCTTTGGAAACAGGTGAGTTTGCCAAAAGTTTTCCAACTCTAAAAAATTTACAGAATTGCGTGTTCAGCTATTCATAACTATTCTAGTCCTTTTGCAGCATGCAAGCTTGCTATTTGTTATTCATCTCTGAATGCTGATGTGTTTGCTTTGCTGGTCAGAGAAGTTGAAGTCATCTTTAAAGAAGTATCAGTATTTAAATGAATTTTAAATATCTTTCAGTAGTGAATCTGATTTGTATCCCAAAGTTATCAAAGTTATCAGTGATAGTAAAGTGATGTATATTATTTTAAAGAAACTTAAAGTTAAATATGGCAACCTAAATAAAAAGATTGAAAATATTGACTAAAGTAAGCTTTCCCCCCTCCCCTCTCAAGGATTTTTCCAAGCAGTAAATCCACTTTTTCTCCGTTTCCGTCTCTTGCACTCAGTTGCACTTTTTTCCCCCCACATAATTTTCTTTTCCCAAATAATTACTTTCTCAAACATTCTCCTCCCCTTTCCCAGACCAACAGAGCTAGATGCCTTGGTTTTTGGCCACCTGTTCACTCTCCTGACCACACCTCTCCCTGACAACCGCCTGGCAACTATTGTCAGGTCATTTGGCAACCTTGTCAAACTGTGCCAGGTGGTTGAGAGGGACTTCTTTGAGAAAAACAACGGAGGCAGCAGCAGTGGCAATGGAGAGGGAGACTACGACAAACTGGAAGACTTGAACCAGGTGCCTATGTGATTACAGGATAGGAAATCAATTGAAAAATCACGATGCCTGCGTATGATAGCATATTAGTTGCATCGAAAGAAGTTATTGCAAATCTCCTAATTTAGTAATGCATTTTAAATCACTGTTGATTATTTGGAGAATTTTAAAAGTACAGTATTTGCCATATGTAATGAAATAACCATATATGCATTAGAACTTAGCAAGTATTTTTGAGGAACTTAAAGATTTATTTCTTATTTTTGTATATAGCATTGTGAATTGTAGAAATAAAAGCACTGATAGTTTTCTTTTCCAGGCTATTTTAACAATGTTGATATCATAGGTAAATTAATGCACTTGTTATATTTTGTAATTGGAAGGAAAGCCTTCAACTTTCCGTTATACAGTGCTTGTAAGTAGTGTTATTAGTATGTCAAATGTATAGTGATCTGTTTAAAATATACTGGACATTTAACAATTGTAAAAAGCCATGTCTGGCATCCTCTATCTTTTTCAATAAATTTTCAATACAGCTTTTTTTGGCCTGCCTATCCTATTTTAAATTTGTATTATAAGTGCTTGTTGATAATTAGAAAACAACAATGCAACTTAATAGACAAACTATATGAATGTTTGTATATATTATAAAGTAAATGATAAAATCTAAGAATTTCATTAAAAATTCTAAAACTACTGCATTTATATACATATTATATATAAATTAACAGTAATTATAAACAAATATAATAACATATGAATGATATATAAATTTATGAAAGATACAAAAATATTTATATAAATGTATACTGAATGCATTCATATATTTAATTAAATAATAAAAAATAAATATGTATATCTACTCTGCTTCAACTGGTTTCTTATCTGCCCATTACTCCTTGTGTTGGGTGTTAGCACTTCATGGCAAATAATTACAGATGGTCGGTGATGCTTCATCACATTGGGAGTCTCTGTAATAGGATGAAGTCTTGCATAGCCTTACTGTGAGCTAGACAATCACCAAGGCAAGGATGGGAGTGCATAATGTATAGACATCTTGCTCAACTTTCCCAAAACTTTCACCCATTATAAAAATTAATTTAACTATCTAAACTGGCACAAAGATACTATAAGAAAGTTACATTCCATTTGAAATAAAGAAATGAGCATATATAATATATAATAAATAGTATATAGTATAGAGGATGTAATCTACAGTGCATAATATGCAATATAGTGTATAATTTAATGTATATAGTATCCTTGGTACTGCTTAACACTATAAACAATGAATATATACTAAATCTACTATAATTACATTTGTTAGACTTGCACAAGATACAAATTCTCAAACTCTAGTTGCATGAACTAAACCAAAATTTGGTTATCTCATTACTTATCTGTTTTATAAAAAAAAATTATAATCTTAAAAAAAAAAAAAAAAATGTTTGGGAATTATAATTTAACAAAGATCAGTATCTGGAAATGAGAGATATATATATATACGGCATTTCGTCATAGATATATGCATTCTTGTCAAAGAAATACAAGGCATATCGCTTATATCTGTCATACTGTACATGGTAATAAAAAAAAAAAGGTAAAATTATTTCTGTATTGAGAAATAAATACTGTTGCTTAAGATACAAATCACTACCATCTTTACTCTACATCTTGTGCTACATAAAGTGAGATTGTAAGCATGATGGTTCTGCAAAGGTTTTCTCTGTTTGGATCTTGATCAATTACATACATGTTTACGTATACAATTTACACTGAAAATGTTAATCTAATGATTGCTGAAGGCGTAACATACATATGTCCACTGGTATTTAATAACTCATTGCTTCCGAATAACATGCCTTGGGGAGAATGGGACATGTAATGCTCTAATTTGCTAATGGTTTATATGAAGGAGACGATATTTAGCAAATAAATCATTCACCTGCTATGCCTATTGCTGCTGCTGTAAACCTGTAAATAACCTTCCCTCTAATTTCCATGATCAGTCTCACATCAACTACTTAGACTGTCATACGGCACTCTGCCAATGTGACTATCTAGAAGTATGACAACAAAAGGGAAGTACTGAAACCATGGGAGTAGTAGTCTTGTATATAATTGCATACAATGTCTTACTTCATAAGAATGAGAAAAGAAAGAAAACTTTTTCTCTCTCAATAAAACTGCATGCAATTGTTTGCATAAGAGTGTAACACATGTAATTTATTCACCACAACAGCCAAATCTGAAATAAGCCCAGCCAGCTGCCCATACTCCCCAAAGCAGAGGCCAAGCACACCTCAAATTCTCCAGGAGGCAATTGGTTAATTGAATTTACACATAGTTGACTTTACCATTGCTTAATCACCAAGGAGTCAACTATTAGTCCAACCTATCTCACCTGTTTACCCTTTTCCATGAATTACAGAAAGTTTTATTCTAAAATTTATGATTAGTATTTCAATAACATTATAATACTAATAACAACATTACCAATATTAATAACCAGAAAAAAGATAATTCAAGAAATGGGGAAATCAGGTGTGGTCAGTAAGATCTACTACCTGACTCCTTGGTGGCTGAGCATTTGTGGAGCCATCTATGTGCAACAAAATTCACAAAAAATTTCAGTTGAAAGAACATTAATCCATGGTCGATGGATTCAAATGATAAATCTAAATCAAGATGTTCATATAACCCGTGATCAGATCTGAGCCTATGAACAGGTGTCTCACAGCCAATACTAAACAGATGAACACTTGTCTATAGATTAATTAGTATACTTTTCATAGTATGTTGATTAATCTAGACACTTCATAGTGTTTATCTGTTTTGTATACCCTTGATGTAAAATGTTTAGACACAGATGCAGGATTGAATCTGACCATGGATTAAATGAACAGCTTGAATTACTTTTTATATGTTGCAATCTAATCAAATTGAAGGAATATTTATGTAATTTTCAACTAATTATAAATAAGTTTGACCTCTCTCAGAACCACTCCACCCACTAAATGACATTAATCTAATGCAACAACAATAAAAGTTGCTACTTCATTGTTTAACTTCTGACTTTGTTAAACCAACTTTTAAAATAAATTACATGTAAGCAACATTTCTTAATTAGTAGAATTTCTAACAATTTACTATTTACCATCTGCAATATCAGCAACCAAATATAATGTCATATAGAACTGCACAATAAATCATAGGTCTTGAGCATATAACTTCAACATACATCATAAAAGGCAATGATCATTTTGATCTGAGCATACAACATATTGCTCTCATGTCCTGACTCAATCCTGAGGCAATACATACGCAGTCAACACTATCCACCATTTCTAATAGTGGAGGATTTATGGTTCCTTAGTGGCACTACTCCATCACTTTAACACAGCGGATACCAGTGTAAACACTGACCTCATGGCTATACTTTTTCCTACACACTTTTATAAGAGCAATTATTTTATTTTCTATATTTTTTTTTATTATTACATTGTTGGGTAACCCATAAAAAATGGATATTCATTAGTTTAAATGTAGATGTGTCTCATCAAAATATCCAGTAATAATATCTTTACAGTTTGAAAAAATTAAGCAGGCATTTCCTGTAACCAAAAACATTCTAATATTCTGTTAAGTGAAAGTATGTGGCTAAAAATCTTGTATCAAGACAACTTTCATCTATTTCTTCTTTTCTCTCTAGAATCAAAATCCTTTAAAATAATTATGAACAGATCATTATATTGGTATATGCCTGCCTTTTAGTAACATAATCCTTTGGGAAAAATACTGACACAACTAGGGCTCCTAATTTCTAAAGATTACTCAAACTACCTTGCATAGTAATCAAAGGTTAAGAAAACAATATCTTTAGAAAAAAATTGTATTCCTGACTATCTTAACATATTAGAAGACATACACACTGAACATCAATTGAAAACTCACTGAGTACAACTCTTCAGATGGGATTAAATGAAATGTAACTGACAGAATAAATAAAATTACTGAAATCCATTTACTTTTTTCGATCTTCAAGTACAGTGGTTGCAACTGTTCTCTTTGTCAACTGCGAACAACAGTAACTCAAGATAAGCACACTGCAAAAGGGACAGGAAAGGGAAATGGGAAAGGAAGCAAAGTGACTATGCTTATTTCAACCACTGACGATGGAATATGTTTCACGTGGTTGAAAATTTATTATACCTACCAAGGTATAAACTGAACTGTGAAGCATGAGACTTGGATCTTACAAAATCTAATGGTTACAAAGCATGTATGTATAACTATAAAATGTATCCACTGACAATAAATTCATTAATATGCATAGAATACGAAGTTGAATTAAATGAGTTGTCCATTGGTTCTGACAATTATATATCATAAAAACAGTAAAATATTCAAATTTAAGGTTCAATTGGTTTAACATTCAGTGCTAACACTGGTGAGTTTACTTGTTGGTGTATAGCAAGTATTTATATAAAATAATTTCCACTTTGAAAGATTAACTTTCTTTAGCAAGCTGTAATGCCCAAGTGACATTGTCAAAAGTGGTTTTGGGATCCTACATTTTCTTAAGCTGCAGTTTGACAAAATTAAAGAAAGAAAGAAAGAAAAAGAAAGAAAAGAAAGAGAGAGAGAGAGAGAGAGAGAGAGAGAGAGAGAGAGAGAGAGAGAGAGAGAGAGAGAGAGAGAGAGAGAGACCTAGTCAGGCTTTCCCACTTGCTAATCAAACTGGCTTCAGCTACCACAACTCTCTGTCGCTCACATTCAGTTCTGACTGAGATCTTGTCCCTGGCAGAGCTAACATACTTCTCCTTACTCTGGCAAGCAAGAGGGTGAGAAGGGGTTCTCCTATAATCACAGTCATCCTAGCACTGGGGGCATCCACCTCGCAGAGCCAACACTAAATGGAGCACAGAGCCACCCTGGACTTTGTAGTCTGCTGCCGTCTTCTCATCATTCCTGAAGAGGATGAGAATTTCAGAGCGATTCAGAGATCTCATAGGGATATGACTAATACAAATAAAGTTTTTAGAATCCCTTTCACACAAATATCTTATGTAGTGATACTTAAGATGGGGGGGGGGGGGGGATAAAATAAAGGATAAAGTAAAGGAAAGAAAATTAAATACAATCAGATATGAAAAATCAGAAGTTTCATAACACTTACTCCAAAGGCAAACAGAAGGTCAGATCACTAAAAGAAAACAATGTACAAGAAAGCAGAGATAGGAAGAATTTTAATGATAAAAAAAATTGCACTAATGGATTTATCCCAAGAATTCCAAAAATTATATTTCCTGAAATGAATAGCAATGCATCAATTATCTTAAGGAGTTATCACATGGGGATAAAATTTCCATAACATTCTACAGTCTATGGTCTCATCTTGTCACACTGTTTAATTCCTATCACAAGGGACCATGCTTCCATGTAGTCGCTAAAAAAAGCATCTTTACTCTTTCTGATTTAACAATATGATACAACGAAAACTGCTGGAAAAAGTGCCATTAGCTCAACCTGATATTGGTATCCCTGACAGGGGTATTATTTGGAGGAGGGAGTACCCCCCCCCCTGGGCCAGTTTTTATTTATTTATTATTATTATTATTATTTTTTTTTTACAAATTACATCTATATAGATCCTATTATAGTTTTACATATCCCTAGAATAACTAATAAAAAAAAAAAAAAAAAAAAAAAAAAAAAAAAAAAAAAAAAATTTACTTCACTCAGCTACACTTAAAAAAATTAGGGTTTTGAAATGTATAATACTATTAATACTTCGTGTTACCGCCACCAGCTTGGCGATCACTGGCAAGTCTAGCTGTAAACATGCCACTAACGCTGCCATTAACTGGCGTCCATCTGCAGAGTGCAATAATTCCCATACATATTGCTCAGACAACTACGATATGATGATTGGGGGAAGTCTTTGCCTATGGCTGTCCAAACATTCTCAATAAGACTGAGATCACAGTGCAATCATGGGGTGTTGCTGATATCATGCCTTCATGACACTGCTCGTGTGGATAGGGCTGTTATCCTGGACGAGGTAAAATGGCTTTGAATCGGGGAACACCACGGCCCTGATTTATAGTTGATTTATAGTTTTGAATGACCTTTACTTGATCGTCTTTCTCTAGGGCACCTACTTCTGGCCTTGTCTCTGATGGATCCAGTTACCTGGTGTCGATGGACCCACAGTGACATGGTTGGCTTTGAAATACCTAATCTTGATAGTACCTCAGAGTAAAGCGTAATTATGGCAATACAAATGGTCTATGAGGTCTCCAATGCTAATAGTAGCATGATACAAGGCCCTAGCCATATCAACTCCAAAACACTATTTAAATACATTATGAAGCTTCATCTGTTCCAAGATTTGAAAACAAGTACCAACATTTCCGAATCAACTTCTAGCAATCGTTTCAGTTTCATCTACTACTCCCGAGTAAAGATACTTTTTAGCAAGTGTGCAATGAAGAAAACATACAGACTATGTTCTATAGGTGTGACATCTCTGAGTACCACTAAGGAGACTCTTAATTCACAAAATAAAAGAGCACATACTGCTGCACTGTGTGGATTATATTATGTCAATTAACCACTGTTGATAAAAGAGATTTATCATTTTTTTTAGCAAATCTACATTCCATTTAATTCTATGAAATATTGGCTAGATCATTTCACTTGATTTTTTTTTTTCTTACATACCACACAGCTTGGTTTTAGTTTACTGAACTTCCCCTAAAAAACAATAATAATGACTATAACAACAGAAATAAAACATGGAAAGAAAAAAGAAAAGAAACGAAATACCTACAAAATAACCTGCACAGGTCTCAACAAGAAACACAATAAACCAGACCTTATGCATTATTCTAAAACAACATCCATTACTTCTTTACATTGCACTATATTACAAAAAGCATTACATCTTACATCTGCTTTCCTGAGAAAATGAGTCGCTGCTGGGGTGGAGGAATGCCCTCCTTCTCTTCCACTCTCTCCTTGATTCGCTCAACCTTGTCTGTTGGCTCAATGTCTATCTCAATCTTTTAGAAGAGGAAAATGAAAAAAAAAAATATATATATATATATATAATGATCATGCCTATAGACTTTTTCAAGTGTATTTCAATTATGCAGCATCTTTAATACTTGGTAGTTATATGGTTATATAGTGTTATGCTTTCAAAGCACATTCTTAAAGGAAAATTAAAGAATTGCATGTACTTGTCAAATTACAGGCTGGTCTTATTTCATTACAGAATATCTTTTAAAAATCTGAACAAGACATGAATACTATGAAGAATCTTGCTTAAGTATCACAAGAATACAAACCTCCTTTCCAGTCAGGGTCTGAAAGAAAAGAAAAAAGAATTAGTGAGAAAACCAGTACAGTTAACTATCACACAATACTTTATCCCTCTTGGTTTGTAAAATATTATTGGATATAATAAATATTTACGATAGCCTTTAGCAACATACACTTCAGATCTTTACTAAGAGTAATTACATAACAGAGAAAAGGGTTTGCAAACCATGACATTTGTCCAGGTTTGCCAGAGCTCTTATTTCATTCTCACATTAAAGCACAGTGTTCAAGCTCAGTCACCATGAACTAAATCCACTACCCTCTCTCCCCCTGCTTCTCTCCTTACTTACTTTCATTCTGTATCTTCATGTGTGTGTTTATATTTGTTTGTCTGAAAGATGCAATAATGCAATACCACATTGATAGAAATATATAACAACCTTCCCTGACTGGGTCTCAAACCTAGGTCACTCCAGATATGAAACCAGAGAGCCAGTAATATGTCTATTTGTCATTTTCTTTCTCTTATGCTACTCCCATTCCCCTTGTATATCATTTTATCTTTTCCTTCCACTATCTCATTTTTTCTACTGTCTCCCTTTCCTTACTTCTTTCCCTCCTGTATCTCTATCTGTCTTTGTAAGAAACTGGTATGAACACTCTGATAAAGTTTCTACTTATAATTATAGTTCATTTTACCATAAACTTAAATAAATCTCTGAAATAAAGGAGGCTTTTTGGGTGGAATATGGCAAGAAAATTCATTGGCAATAGATAAAAATACTGAAATCAAGTGAAACAGATGACATGAAAACAACAGGAAACTTACCATGTCACCCTTTTCTCAACATTGGAATTTGATTTTGAGATTTTCTTGTTATATGTAAACTCTTTTGCTATTCTATTTTCCTATTATTTTTCATTAGTCCTGACTTGAAGTATAGACCCTTTTAGCTTAAGATATACCAGCTTTCTCACAACTAACACAGTGGAGTTTATTTTTCTGCTATCAAAATCTGAAAAGACTGTGACGTAAGTGTTTTTGGCACTCTGCCAAAGGCCAAAACCTTCACCATACAGATTCTGAAACAGAGAATGTAGACCTCCCTGGCAAGTTACTGTCAAATAAAGAACCAAAGCAAGCTGTATCTTCCCTTAACATAATGGCAGAGGTGTGCTGGACTGTGCCAGAGAACTAAAACACAGAGATTGTTGCATTTACTTGATACAGTACCACTACTGGGGATCAGCAACTACAGATCATAGCTTATCTGCAGTATCTTTAAAAGAAATGTCATGGGTGTTACTTAGTCATATTTACAAAATCAAAAGTGAGAAAAATGGGTCCAAGCAGTAGAATAGACTACTGTCCAACAGTAAAAAAAAAGTGTCTTTCTGTGCTCTGTCCATTATTTCTGGAGTAAAGAATCAAGTCACTTTTCTATTAAAATTTTATCTAATTATTCTTGCTTCTGTAACCCCTTTGTAACATCCTGTGATATTTGACTAATTCCATAAACAAAGTCAACTTCGAAACATAAGGAAAATGGTAATTTTTAAACTTTGGACTGCATTTACTAGAGATTTAGCTCAATGATCACAATGCCACTTCCATCTCAGGTCTAGATGCTCAATCCCAGAATATGCATGATGGAGGTTTGTTGTCCTATTGCTAGACTGGCAAAGGCACAGAGGCTTCAGTCACTGCAGGTGCATCTCTGGTATGCTACTGTAGGATTCCTTTTTTCAGATTGTTTTTAGTATGTAATGGAATTACTTTGTGTTTTTAAATCTCAAAAGAGAAGGAAAAAGAAATCAGGAGAAGAAAAGATTTTGCAAAACTGGATGAGCCAAGGGCTGAGGCCCAAGGTGGGGGGAGATCCCCAACATTGGGCCATCTTCTAACCTACCCCACAGCAACAACAGGTATGGGGTGTGGGGGGTCAAAAAATGCCAGTATGACAGGGTTTTAATGTGACTGCTGCAACAAAGGCCAAAAGGTCTACCTGATGAAGATTTATTGTAGGTCATTACCTATTTTTCTCTATGGTGATGTCCTTAAAGAACACACAAGTTAATTCTATTGGTTTTCCAGCAAAAGACCATCCACTAGAGACTCAACTTTACAAATTTTTCTCAACAATTTAGGTCACCATGATTGGGCATGCCCAGAGCCTGAGGTTGATTGGGGGCAAGACAGAGCTGAAACTTGGGAGCAACGAATCAATTTAGGCTTTGAGCTTACTGGATTCTTTTTCGTTTGTTTGTGGCATCACCATTTGTGCATGCAGATTATATGTTGTACTGATGACAACTTTTTTGGGTAATACATTCTGGTACAGACACACTCGCTAGAGACTTGGCCCCTAACTCTATGTCACAAAATTTATTCAACATAAGTTGCCAGGAATGTGTGTGCCTCTTGGTCATTGCTCAAAGTGAAGGTTGATGGATTGTTTTCACCTCATTATGCATGATGAGTTGAAACACTGGCACTGAGTGGACTTAGGCTGTGTGTGGCACTTCTTGCAATCTATTTCCTGTCTGCTTCTGCAAATTATTTCTTGTACCATGACTGCATCTTTTCATCCTTTACAAGAATATAATTTCAGTAGCTTAGTGTGTCCATACCCTTAAGAATAACTGAGACTTGATGTAGAGGGACAGAGTGGAATGGATAGAAAAACAGAAATTATCATGAATAGGACAAACACAGAAATAAGAGGTAAAATAATACAAAAAAAAAAAAAAAAACAATACAAATAAAAAAGTAACTGTGCTAAAACTGTAGGTCTGCAATCATCTATGAAATACCATGGGTCTATGCACCCCTTGGATCTGGGTAATGTGACTATCACATCATGGAAAGATCCAGGTTGAGGGTTTAATGATGTGAACACGCCGTCATGGGAAAATTTGGCTGTAGGCCGGGTGACGCAAGCCTGCAGTTGTGAGCATTGTGGCTGAAGGCCAGGATTATAGAAAAGACTCGCCGTGAGTGGCGTTGGGCGACTTTATGTTATTCCCATCGATGCATGAAAGTCCGTGAGCGGTGACTGGAAGAGGTCCAGCTCTATGGAGGACACCATTTCCATGCTCAGCATCATATTCCTGGTGCTGTGAGCAGCAATGCAGGTTTTATACAGAAAATTAAATATTACATAAAAATACAAAAAAATTAAAAAGTAACATACTGTTACACTGTTTTATATTTCTTGCACGGAGTTATAGACTACCTTGATTGGAGTCTGTGCAAAGAAAAAAACTATTACCATCTGGATAATGCAAATCAAATGGCAAATATGGACATTGGAAAATGGCTAAAAAGCTAAAAATCCTTAAACATAAAAAGAGTAAACAACTTTGCAAATAAAAGGCACAGAGTCTTGCCACCAAGCACAAGTGTTCGCACGCACCCGGCCTACAAGGAGCCACCTGGCAGAGTGGCCGCTCACATGAGCCTATTGCCCGGATTTTTGGTGACATGGTTGTTGTGGCACAACCAGATCCAACAAGTTAACCAATGCCATGGCTCCCTTGCTCTGCTTACCAAGAGCAAAAGCAAGCCTCTACCACGTATCAAAGGCAGAGCTGATCTCAACAACCTCCTTTGTGCTTTACTGTACATTAAGGTTTGTACACCTTTGTGCTCACGAAACCACACTGCTTGACGTGGTTCAATGCAAAGTCATCCAACTGGACGAATTATAAAAATATCTAACGTCATAAACCGCAAACAACGTGCAAAATTTACATTAATTATTCGCTACAATAACAATCAAGCCCAGAATTGAGAATGTATTTTATTTCGACGATCATTATAAAATAAAAAAAACATCATAAAATACAATATAATCGGAGCATGAAGATCAATTCCCGCAGCTTTCACTAACAATTGCCAAATAACTCACTTCATCAAAATAATCGAGTATTTTAATGAAGGAAAAAATCAAAACATTCTGTCAACTTCCCGAACCGGGGAAGACACTCGCCTCTCCTTTCGCCCTTACACGCTTAATACCAATCTGTATTTCGCTATTAAATCATGCCCCGGGAGTATAGAGGAATGCATTTGAATTGTTGTCTCTAAACACTATGATTACCTTCACTTTGATCAGCATTTTGGGGGATTTTTTTCCGAACTTTTTCCTTCTTCTTCTTGGGCCTTGAAGTTTCGGGCGGTCTAGTTCCAGGTTGCGAATTAGATATTTATATTTGTGATTTACCTCAGTTTCAGTTATTAGGTCCATGTTTTATAATAATTGGATTATCATAAATGATTAAATACTCTTATTAATCTTATTAATGGCTTTTAGGTGAATTTTTAAGTTTTAAAACACATTTACATAACCCGGAAAGTATTCGCTAACGATGACTTTCATGCCCAGAAATATTTCAGGAGTTTTCAAGGAATTTATATAAATATATACTTTTTCTCGCCATTTTTTAGTTCATATTATCAACGGAACACAATCGAAAACGCATCGATTTCGAGCTAAAATAGTTTAGTTGTCTTTACATTGCGTTCTTGATTACAGTCAAATTTTGATTTTGATAAATTTATTCTAAAAGTATCTCATTGTTCATATATTACATAAATAAGTAAAAAAATAATTATCTTATATGAGAAATATCAAGTCAAACAGCTTCCTCTTCCATTGTTGATATACTCAACAAATTTAACCCATTAGCACACCAAATATCACATATATACACACACAAACCTTAAAGTAATAATAATAATAATAATAATAATAATAATGATAATAATAATAATAATGATAATAATAATAATAATAATAATAATAATAATATAAATAAATAAATAAATAAATAAATAAATTAATTAATAGATCAATGAGTAAATGGATAAATAAACAAATAAAAAAAATAATATCTATTAAATCGGACTTAAACAAAGCAAAATACAAGAAATGATAACCAGAGAAAGCCTTAAAAACGCAAACATTAGACAAAAAAAAAAAAAAAACATAAATTAAAGAAAAAAATAACTAAACAAATCAATCACATTTACTAAATAAGACTTACTAAACAAAGGAGAAAATACAAGAAATAATAATGATAATAATAATAATAATAATAATAATAATAATAATGATAATAATAATAATAATAATAATAATGATAATAATAATAATAATAATAATAATAATAATATAATATAATAATAATAATAATATAATATATAAATAATAATAATAATAATAATAATAATAATATATAATAAATTAATAATAATAATAATAATAATAATAATAATAATAATAATAATATAATAATAATAATAATAATAATAATAATATATAATATATAATAATAATAATAATAATAATATAATAATAATATAATAATAATAATAATAATAATAATAATAATAATAATAATAATAATAATAATAATAATAATAATAATAATAATAATAATAATAATAATAATAATAATAAAGATAAATCCGGCCACGATCCCCGAGGTTCTGTAGTGTAAGCGACCACATCAAACGCCGTGAGAGTTGGCTTCGAAAACGTTTATTTCTGGTCGTTTTTACCAAGGAAATTACGACTTTAGGCTGATTTTTGGAGGTTTTATGGGGCGAGGGAGATTCCGAGGAGCAAATCGCGATGAATCCCTTGACGTAAGTGGTTTGATGAGAGGTTTGGGAAGGACTGGTGGGATGTGAGAAGATGAGGAAGGATAAGATATTGTATTTCGAGTATTTTTATTATACTTTGGGTTTTATGATGATTATGTGCGTGGTTTTGGGTATTACGTTATGTTCAGAAGGATTTTTGAAATTGTTAAGTTTGTATCTCTTTCTGGTTGAGGTTTGGGTCATTGTTTTTAGAGGAAGCCTATTCATTATTCTTCCAGCAAATATAAGCTAAACAGAAACAATTAGAATAGAACAAAGTAGTAAACTATGGTTTGCACAAGCTTGGTGTACCTCTGGTTATTTTGTTTTCTAGTTAGGGCTTAGTCATTGATTGATTTTTGCCAACGGATAGATCATTAATAGCCCCTTGTTTTGCGGCAACGTCATTCATATCGACAAGTGAACAAATAGTAGTTACTGTTGCTTACTGAATCCCATCTTAGTGATAAACTTTGAATATCAGCAGCAGAAAATCTAGATATAATAAGTGATAGCTAGATTAATTAAAAAATATGTTTATAGAAATATGGACTCATGAAATAATTAATAAGATGTTAACATCTTTTCTCTTGCATTTAAGGAATGTGAAGAACATCCAGAAATTGAGCCAGCGTGAGCTAGAGCTGGGTGTTAACATCAAGCAGTCGTGGCATCAGCAGTACCGAGACAGCGCTTGGGTTTTCCTTGGAGGGCTTAACTATGAACTCACCGAGGGAGATATAATCTGTGTCTTCTCTCAGTATGGAGAGGTGAGGTCTTTGTTTTTTCCTTCATTTATTGTATAAGGAGATGGAGGAGAGAAAAAAAAATACAGGTATTTTTTGAGATTTGAATATATGTCATAATAGTTTATTATATATTATGAATCTAATAATTTTCTCAAAATTTTTGCTGAGTCACTCCACACCTTAAAGATACAGTTGGCCAGTCATCTTTATTTTTATTAGTAGGCCTACTGGGTGTTACATTTATACATTGTTGTTGCTTTTCAGATTGTGAGTATTAATCTGGTGCGAGACAAAAAGACAGGAAAGAGTAAGGGCTTTGCATTTTTGTGTTACGAAGATCAACGCTCAACCATTCTGGCTGTTGACAACCTAAATGGCATAAAGGTAAGTCTGTGGAATGGTAAAATATATAGATATTTATATGGTTTGAGGTTGTACTTTGAAGCTAGTGACATACCAAGGTAACAAGGGGGATGTTGGGATGCTGCAACCTCTAGGGTTATTTCAGTGTTGTTCTCTTCCCATATTTGGCAAATATGTCTTGAAATATACCCACTTCCCTACCAAATTAAAGGCCTGTATCCCCCTTCCCATACAAAACCCATCATTGTCATTACATTTACCTACAGTCAAGTTCTTTCAAGAGGGGGGGGGGAGATCAAATAAATTTCTCTCTCACACTTCTTTTCCTTATTGCAACTTCAGCTAGTCGGCCGCATCATCAGGGTCGACCACGTGGAGGAATACAAGGTGCCCAAGATGAGGGAGGACATGTCCGAGGAGCAGCAGTCGTTGCTGATGGAAGGCTGTGCCCCGAAGCTCATTCCTGTGGAAGAGCAGGAGAAAGAAGAGGAACTGTTGGTGATACCTCCAGGTGAGTGGCTTTTGTTAGGTAGGAATGGTGAGGTTTTATGATTGAGAGTGAAGTGAATGGGGATGGTGATTGGAGGTTTTGTAAATGTTCCAAGTGGATCCTATGTTTAGAATTAATTGTTGATGCTGTTGGTAGATTGAATTTTTTTATGACTTTTTATCTTTCTGTCTTTTTTTTTTTCTTTTTCTTTTTTCTTTTTTACTGTGAGGGAAAGTGACTAATTTTTGTGTGTGTCGTTTATTCTCCTACATTCTTAATCATTACTAATATGTTATTGTTGGGTTTTTGTAATTGCTGAAAAGTCTGTGGAAATTATATCAACATAATTTTAAATTCTTGCTAATTACCTTTTGGCCTTCAATTTTTTATTAAACAGAAAAAATCAAGAAAGAAAAAACAGATAGGAAGGTCAAGAAGGAGAAGAAGAAGAAAGACAAGAAAAAGAAAAAGAAAAAGAGGAGATCATCTTCATCCTCATCATCGTCTTCAGAATCAAACAGTTCATCATCCTCAGATAGCGACAGTGACGATGACAGCTACAGGAAAAAGAGAAAGAAGAAGAAAAAGAAGAGAAGCAGAGATGAATCAGAATCAGGGAGCGACAGTGGAGACTCGGAAAGAGAGAGGAAGAAGAACAGGGCAAGGAGGGAGGAATATGGCAATGGGACCTTTAAAGTGAAGGAGGAGAAGAGGGACCCAGGCTATGAAAAGTACGAACATGTGAGACCCGATAGCGATAGGGACAGGTACCGTGAGAGAGACAGAGGCCAGGAGAGATATAGAGACATGAAAGATGGCAGGGACAACCGAGACAGAGAATATAACAGACACAGAATGGAGAGGGATGATAGGGAGAGAAGGGAGAGGGATCACAGGCAGGATGGGAGGGGTGGCTACAGGCAGGGGGAGGACTGGGGAAGAGGGGGCAGTAGGGATGGTAGGTATGGCAGCCACAACAGAAGTCCAGACAGAGATAGATATAGAGGTAGAAGATAGTTAAAAGATTTTTTTATATTGTTTCTTTTTTATAAAGACATGTATTTTCAATTGTGAAACATCATTTTCTAATGTTTAGATTTTCATTATTTAGATGTGTTTTTAGCATTGGTTACAGACAGCCATGCTGCAGATGCAAGTGATGTATTAACTTGAATTAATATATGTTGCTTGTTTCTATTCGTTTTTAAGATTTTGTTTTTGTTTTTAACTAAATTGTGTCAATGTCAAGATGTATGAAATAAACATATTCTTGATCTTTTCTTTCATTTTACATGTAATGGCTTATTCATAAGAGAAGTGTTGAAGATCTGGCATAGTTATCCTAGAGGCTTGACTGCAAACTGAAGCATAAAAAAAAGAAAAAATATATACGTTTCTTACATGTGTGGTAGGTAAAGTTTAGCCATGAAATTTGAAAATAATGGCTGATGAACAGTAGGATAAGTGAAAGTATTTTGTGAATGTGAATACAGTGATTGTGAACAATGTTACTATGTCACTTTTAACAGAAGATTGGAAACTTGGTACATTAGTATTGTATATGCCTGATAAGAAAACAAACAAATACAGTGACTACTAGAACTTCTTGCTATTAGTAAGACCAAGTATTATTACATTGAATAATCCTGTAAATGGCATATGTTTACAGTAATGAGGATTTTCAAATGAAACTCATTTGTATTCAAATATTTATATTAAAAGTATGTACAGGTACAAAATCGTTGTATATGAGCTTACAAAAGTATCCTTAGTACATGTTTAACAAGGGAAGGCTGACTGCTAAACTTCCACAATATCCTCGTTGTTTTATTCTTTGTCTGAGATACACAAATACAGGCAATGTATAGAACATGTCATCCTCCATTCTATTAAAACTTAAAGGAAAATGAAAGAGAAAAGAATAAAGGAAGGAGAAAGATAGAAAAAAAACATGAAATCGTAAACTTGTGACAAATGAAAAGGTATATCAAAATGAACAAGTTCATAAAGATGGAAGTTTATTTGACATTTAGATTTATATCTTCATCAGGATTCCATGACTTTCTTATGCAGTTATAAATCAAAGCATGTAAACTATATATCTTATTGTTTCTCATCTTATACCTTTTCTATATGAAATATTAAATTACAGTGAGACTGATATACCAAAACATTATTACTGCCTGCAAAATTTTCCATTGCATACAATAATAGTGTTGAAGAAGAATATGAAGACTTTACAGAAGACTCATCTCTTTGCAGAGTCTTATTGGAAAAATAATACAGTAATATAAGGAATATTCTTTGGTCACATTAGTTGTATGTGTTACTCCCTATGGAACATAACAAACAGTACAAAAATACTATGGTTTGACAGGAGCATTCATATATCATGAGTTCACCAGTAAGAGTATCAAAAGATGATTCAAACAAAGCATTTGTTTTATACCATCAACCTGTGGAACTTAACATACATATATATATTTATATCTTCAGTTGCCTGTTTAAACATTTCACAGAGCTCTAACTACAAAATACTGTACATTATAACAATGGTATTTCCATCTTTTAAGGAAAGGCCTTGGGTACGCACAGGCAAAACACAGCCATACATAGTATTTATGTATGTAACATGCACACACACAATTCACTTCAGTGCATTAGAGCAAATTTTCACCTCTATATTTAGGCATTTAGAGGGTGATTAGAAACATAATAATCCCAGCTGACCCCTAACCCAAGATGCAAGCACCCAATCAAGCACAAATAATACATACACAGCCATGGAACACTATAGATTCAAGTATGCATGTTATGTGTGATTATCTATGCCTCTACACAGTTCATGGCACACTTGGCATTTCAAAATATCTATAAAGCATAACATTCACCATGATAACCTATACTGTCCCAGTATGCAGTTAGAATAAACCACAGATTAGTTTATGAAATAAGAAAATTATACAAATGCTTTACAAAAGACAACTCACTTGTTTTTAGAAGAATATATCCATAGCTAATTTGTGACCTATTGAGTTCTCTTTTTTCAGTCAAGAAGACAGAAAATCTTTACATAAAGTAAAGAATAAAGAATAAAAAAAAGTTAAACTGATAGCCTCTTTTGTATCACTAAAGCTATCCCATATTTCCTCTCTGTTGTATCAAACATACCTACTATCTACAATATACAAATATTTGGCCAAGTATAGAGGAAGAAAGCTTGAGTATAACACCACCATCCAGTTATAAATGAGAAAAGAAGTCTATGGTCAAATCAATTATGATCACCATCGCTACTTCTCAACATGCTGATACTTTCAAGTAAAGAATGTATCTTTCTTGGCATAAACTTGTGTTGTGCTGACTTTACATTGATGTTAGATTTGCAATTAAATGGTAATAGTGGCATTCTTATTTCCATGGCTGGTATTTAGAAATTACAAAATATTCTTTATTCATGAAGCAGACATAAAAAATGAGTTTTACATATTAATAGCAACTTATTTATACAACTCCACATTTACTTTATTGTTTGTTGTATATATGCTGCTGACCATTATGATGTGAAAGATTTTAACAACTGGTCAATACACATTATTATATAAAATAGTAATGCATTTACAAACACAGGAGGCTTTCAAAACAGAACACAATTCACAATGTTATATCATAATGTATGTGATCTTATGTAACCAGTTTAAACAACCTTTTACATGTAATAACTGAACTGACTACAGTCTATTGGATCTTCACAGTATCACTGGGATCAAGATATTGAAGTGGAAAAAACATATACACACACAAGAGAAAACCTGTCATTGAATGGAATACAGTAACTAAGTGTACAACATTTTTTCTTTAATTCAAAACACTGTCCATTATCTTTTTATTTCTCGACAAATATGAATGTTTCCAATTTTAATCTGAGCAATATGCCTTATCATAGTATCCATCTACCATATATGTACAGTATATATTAGCATCAACAATTAATAAAAAATCATACTCATCTAGAAATTTGGTGTCAGTGATAATTACGAAAATATTTCCCCCCAAACTCTGAACATCACCCCAGTCACAAAACCTTTCCGTTGCTACTAAACAGCCCTTCTTCACAAACGCCAACGTCGAAAACATCAGAGCTCTGTAACATCACTCGGGTGGAGATCAGAGTTCCTCCCTCCTGCATGATCCGAGCCCCTGTCCCTCTTGAGGTGCGTGCGGGGGATGGTGTGGGTGTGAGCCCGGCAGTGCGAGGGGCGTTCCAGGCTGTCGGGGGAGTGGGCTCTGCCGGGGTTCTCTAGCGTGCAGTCGACGGTCGGTAATGTTCGTGGGTTGTTTGGGTTTGGTCTCTGTCTGTCAGATGAAAGGAAAGGTGTATTGATTAAAAGTATATTGAATTATGTCTATTGTTTTAAAGACTATGGGAATTTACAAATGCAACCTAGGTGAAGGGAGCTTTGAGATTTCACAACGGATGAACAAATGAAGAAAAATCTGTTTTCCCCACCTCATCCCCAGAGAAAAAGACGAACATTACCTATCCTCCATGCAGCAAGGTTGAGGCCTGGGGATGGTGACCAGGGGAGGCGCGTGGTCCCTCTCATCGAAGTCCGAACTCGAGGGCTCTTCCCCCAGCGCTCTTCGACCCGCCCTCGAGGAGCTCCTGCTCTTGTGGCTCGGCCCGCTACCTCTGCCGTCTGCTCCCTGCTGGGTGCCTCGGCGGCGCTTCCGTGAGGGGGCGTGGCGGAGGCACACCGGGCCACTACCTTCGTCCTCGTCGGTGTGGGAAGACACTCTCTCGCCGCTGCTACAAGGGTGCAACAGCTGGAAAACAGGAATGGACAATTATACCATTATTATTGCCCAATACTCATTCCTTGGATATTATTTGCTATATCATTTGGAACCATGCCATATCAGATAGCTTACATGTATCTAATCACAACTATTTGGTTATAACCTCTCTTTTCCTACTTCTAACTCATTGATCAACTAATATTTCCAATTATCATAGTGACCAACAACAGACTTTCACAAAAAGTTAATTAATATAAAAGAGCAACAATAAAATCAAGCGGAACACCAAACCCACCCCACCAGCCCTCACCTCTCGATCTGCCTGGAAGCTGTGGGCGCAGGAGCGACGTCTGGGCGGCGGGCGTGGGTAGTGGCTGGGGTCCTGAGGGAAGTGGGTAGTGACGGCAGGGTCAACCGGGTAGCTAGCCGGGTCAGGCGGATAGTGGACGAGGTCATGAGGATAGTGAGGATGGTCGTGGGGTAACTCCTGGGCCTCTGTGGACTCCGAGCTGCTGTGGTCGCTCATGTGGGTGTAGGGGGCGGCGAAGGGGCCGGGGTAGGCCAGGGGCATCACGGGTATCCCTGCTGCGGTCATCATGGGCGGCATCGGCATGGGCTTGCGGCGGCTGCAGGAAGGGATAACGATTTGAAGCGGATGGTTTAGAAGGGTGTCCGTAGGATGTGTTTGTAGGATGTGTTTGTGTGTGTGTGTGTGTGTGTGTGTGTGTGTGTGTGTGTGTGTGTGTGTGTGTGTGTGTGTGTGTGTGTATGTGCGTGCGCAAGAGAAAAAAGTATATTGTTAACTGTCAGTCAATGTAAATAACGACCCAGTCATTATGGCGCGTTGCAAATATCCTTTATTTACCTCTTTCTTTGCTTGTAACAGAGACACACAATCGTCGTAACAGTGACGAGGAACACCACCACGGCGCCAATCAGTATCGCCAACTCTGCAGTCTAGAGAGAGAAAAGAATGAAATGACAAACAATATTTAAGACATGTGAACCTTAAAACTATATAGATTGTAAAGCATAATGTTAAAAATTCATTTCCATCTCATATATAAACAGAATTTTAAAATATCAACCGAGAAAATAAAAATAACAAAAGATGACAAAACTACAATTACAAAGTATACATGTATACACACCAATCAGTTACAATATATATTATATGGATATACAAAAAACAGTTACAACGTATATATGTATATACACTAAACAATTACAATGTATATATGTATATACACTAGAACCAAAGAAAAAATTTAACGTATATGCATATACACAAAATCCAGATCTCACCTGTAACACATGTCCCTGGCGAGAAGGTAGAGGCACCCTCATGCCCCTGAAATGGACGCCACCGGGAAGGAGGGACTTCAGCTCACTCTTCCTCACCCTCAGCGCCTGGCGGAGGTGGCTGGCGTCGACCACAGACTGAGTGGTCGGGTCAACTGCATAAACGTACATGTCTGTCCTGTGGGTAAGAGTTTATGTGGGAGGTAAGTATGTTGTAAATATATTGAGAATTGGTTTTGTTTCGTACACGCATACATGCACGCACGCACGCACGCGCACACACACACACACACACACACACAATTCTCTCTCTCTCTCTGTCAAATAAATAACCAAAAATACTATACTAACGCCGTAGTAAGCGCCGCGTCACCGTCAACATGGGGCGCTATTCTCTGCACGCGAACATCCAGTCCAGACACGTTGGTTAGCATCCTGGGGAAATGAATAATGAATATTTGTCAAGTAAAAAAGAACAGTGAAAGGTATAAACATATATTCTCAATCCCGCAATTTTGTCATCCGCGATACTCGGGAGTCTTAGAAGTTACTCAATTCTGAATTCGAGTAAGTCTTAAGAATGTTGCGATCGTAAAGTCTAAGAATATTTTGATCGTAAGTTTAAGAATATTTTGATCGTAAGTCTACGAATATTGTGATCGTAAATCTACGAAAATTGTGATCGTAAATCTAAGAATATCGTGATCGTAAGGCTTAAGAATTCTGTGATTTACGTAACAAGAACGTCGTGCTCTCAGATGGCGTGTCATCCAGCACTTACCCTTGGATGTGGTAGAGATGGGGTTCTACTTCTCGTGGTTTTGCTGCCACCTCCAGCACCAGGTGACCTCCTGCTCCCAAAACGTGCACCTGGAGGAAGTGGGATAAAAGGATGCTTGTATTATTAGGAAGAATATCATGTGGCTAAAATGGGTATACTATTAGATTGGTTATTTGTAAACAGAACCAAAATGTGGGGGAGTCTTTTGAATACGTAAATATTCTCTCATTACAGTCGTTTGTCAGTTTGAGAAAAACGAACTGTGCAATTATAAAAAAAAATAAAAATAAAAATAAAAATCACCAAAGGAATGGTTGGCATCGCATGAACAAAATCCAGATTCGAAATCCACTTACGAAAACGTTCGCGATGGCCGACCGAGCTGACGGAGCGCCACCCTGATCGCTTACACGGACGTCGAAGCCAAACATCTTGCCGGATTCGTCCTCCAAGGAACCGATTACTACCACCTGTGAGTAGATTTCTAATAAGTACTGGGATTATACACTAAACTACCTTCCTTTATGATATACTATATGGTTTGGAATGTATAAGTATACATAAGTGTTTCCTCATATTTACTGTGGGCACATTATATCGCGTGCAATACTTATCAATCAATAAAAAAATTACACACAAAACATCTTTCATAAAACACTACATAATCAAATATAAATTCACACACAATACACCCTCTATTTTATCACAAATACACCATAACTTCCTAAGTGTGCGATCGCCTGTAACTAACCTGGCCTGACACGGGGTCGACGGCGAACCTGGTGCTGGCGTCCTGTGCCCCTTCGCCGGGTAGAATCTCGTAGCGCAGTTCCCCGTTGATGCCCTGGTCTGGGTCGCTGGCCTGTGGGAACCGCATTTGAGGGGGGTGTACTAATGTGGGATAATGAGCTAAAGAAGAAAAAGAAGAAGAAGAAGAAGAAGAAGAAGAAGAAGAAGAAAGAGAGAAGCTTTTCGTTTGAGAATGTGTATGGGTAAGGTACATTTTGGAAGAAAAATAACTTTATGCCCTCTTTGAAAATAAGCATTGTTTAAATACATTAGGTACGAAAGGCGCAACAATAACCACGCGCACACACACACACACACATACACACACACACACACACACACATCAATTACCATGATCCTAGTGACGAAGTGCCCGTACGCAGCCGTGGTAGGGACAGCCGCCACGACGGGCCGCCCCTGGGGAAGGATGCTGGGGCTGTTGTCGTTCTGGTCCCCCACCTCCACCGCCACCCACACCTCGTCCATCCCGAGGTCTGGGTCGCGACCGCCGCCCACCAACAGGCTCGCTGGGAGAGAAGGGAAAGGGTGTTAAAGTGTGACTTAAAGTGTGACTAAAAATGTGATCTATCGGATGAGCTGATGACTTAATCTGTCCGTCTATCTGTCTGACTGCCTATATAAATGTGCAAGTTAGCGTGTGGGTGTCAGGGCGTCAGCCTGTCAGCGTGAGTGTGCGTGTGTGTATGTGTGTGTATTGTGTGTGTGTGTGTGTGTGTGTGTGTGTGTGTGTGTGTGTGTGTGTGTGTGTGTGTGTGTGTGTGTGTGTGTGTGTGTGTGTGTGTGTGTGAGTGTGAGTGAGTGAGTAAGTGAGTAAGTGAGTGAGTGAGTGAGTGAGTGGGTGAGTGAGTGTATTTAATTCCATATTAGAATACAACACCAGGAGTATCATCACCCAACCCTCACCAGAACACCGTGCCCCTCTTCCATCCACTCACTCTGTGCGCGCAAAGGCTGCGTCCCGTCGGCAGGCTCCCCCAAGGGCGGTGCTGACCTCTGCCTTCTCACGGGCTTCCTGTAAGTCCCCAAGGAGACCACCTCGGCCGGGACGCCTAACCCACCTTCGTCGTCGTGAGGGAGTGTCTCCAAGGCAACGACGACGGGGACTTCGGTGTCAGCTGCAGGAGAAGTCAGATCGCTCTCCGCCGTGTCCCCGAAACGCCTCGTGCTTTGTGACTGCTCGTTCAGGTACTCTAGAGCGCGGCCTCGTTCCGGCTGGGCTGCTCGCACCTGTGTGTGGAATATTAGTTTTCTTTAATGAACGCGGACGTGGGAGACTGAACTGCTTTAATATATTAAAATAGGGATTGTTGTATAAGGTATAAGTTTAAAAACATATATGGAATAAAGCATCCATTACGTCAAAGCTTATCACCAAATTTCGAGAAACTGAGCCTGAAAAAAATTGCAATCTACACTTCATAATCAACTCGTAATAACCAATAAAAATACGTGGGAGGGACACAACACTGATAAACATGCCTCCTTACCTTGAACCGATAGCTACTCTTGGTCTCCCGATCGAGGCTGGCGATGAGGTAGACTTCGCCCGAGTACGAGTCGACCGCCACCGTGCCCGCCATGCCCGGGTCGACCAGCTGGTAGTGCAGCTGCTGCCCGGAGAACGCCTCGCTCACGTTCAGATCCAGAAGTCGCAGGGGGGTGTCGTTGTTCTCCATCACGCGGACCTGGCGAGAGGAAGGTCGAGTAGATCAATTAGTTGGTGAGGTAATGTTGGTGAAGGAAGCATTCATTTGTAGGATGTATTTCATTTGTGTTGTGGTTAGTAGGGAAATGGTTTTACTGAATTAAGTGGTTGATATAATAAATATCTCTGCATAATGATGCAGTTCTGATTTTTATTCATCGCTCTGAGTGATGTCAATTACTACATCACAGCCTCTGTAAAAAAAGCCTGCCTCACCTCGTACTCCTCCCGGTCGAAGAGCCGCGTGGTGAGCTCCTCCTCCTCGTCGACGACCGTGACGACCAGCAGGGCGGAGGCAGAGAGAGGCGGGGTGCCCAGGTCCTGCGCCACCACCGTCAGGTTGTGGGTCGGGGCGCGCTCGTAGTCCAGCGCGCCCACGGTGTACACGCTGCCGTTGTTCGAGTCGATGGAGAACTTGTCCTCGCCGCCCTCCAGCTTGTACAGGATGAGGCCGTTCCCCGACGTGCCGGAGTCGGAGTCGTTCGCGAACAGCCTGGCCACCACGGTGCCGCGGGGGGCGTGCTCCGAGAGGGCGGCCGTGTACACCGGCGTGAAGGTGGCGTTGCCCGACTCCAGCTGGCCGTCGCTGCTCGCCTCCCCGGAGTAGATCGCGTCCTTGTAGTCGTAGAAGACGGGGCGGTGGTCGTTGACGTCGATGATGTCGATGTGGACGAGGACGGACGAGGAGAGCTGCGGCGTGCCCATGTCCGTGGCCACGACGGAGAACTCGTACACCTCGCGCTCCTCGCGGTTCACGGTGCCCGTGGCCAGGATGGTGCCCGAGGTCTCCACGACCCTGAAGGGGAACACCTGGTCCTCGCTCGAGTTCTTGTAGAAGATGATCTGGTAGTGCACCTTGGCGTTGTTGCCGAAATCCTGGTCGAAGGCTACCACCTTGCCCACCTCCCCCACCAGGTACTCGCCCTCTACCACCTCGAAGTTGTAGACGGGGCGCTCGAACCGCGGCGCGTGGTCGTTCACGTCGAACACCGCGACGGAGACGGTCGTGTGCGACGCCAGGCCGCCGCCGTCCGTCGCCGAGATGTTCAGGAGGTAGAAGTGGTCGGGCTCCAGGGGCCCCGCCACCACCACCACGCCCGTCTTGCTCTCGATGGAGAAGGTCGACGCCTCCTCCAGAATGGGCGTCGTGTTCTCTCCGCTGGCGAAGCTGAAGGAGGTCTGCGCGTCGATCTTGTAGCGGACGTCGGCGTACAGCTTCGCGTCGTCATCGGTGGCCGTGACCTCCGTCACGCGGCTGCCGATGGGCAGGGACTCGGGGATCTTGACGAGGGAGCGCTCGAGGTCCGCCAGGTACTCGAGGTTGGACGTGTCGGGGAGCTTCCTCGAGGAGTTCTCGTCCGGGTCGTCCTCCCGCGCCGAGAAGAGCGGCTCGCGCTGCACGAACCGCGGCGGGTTGTCGTTCACGTCCTCGATGTTGATGGTGAGGTTGGCCCTCGACGTGAGGTTGCCGTCGTCGCGCGCCTCCACGCGCAGCACGTACGAGTCGACCTTCTCGCGGTCCAGGTCGTCGCCGACGAAGGTGACCTGGCCGCTCGAGGAATCGACGTCGAACAGGTGAGCCGCGTCGCCGAACAGCTGGAGGAAGTACGTGGCGCCGGGGTACTGGTCCTTGTCGCTCACCTGCAGGAAGGGCGCCCCAGTTATATATCGTAACATTTATCCTAATGCTATCAACAGTTTCCAATCACAAATATTTTCTTCTGATTAACATACACAAACCCTACCATCAAATATCACCAGAAATCAAATTCGATATGCATATATGACACAATCCAAACGAGCCCCAGAGTTATAACCACCTGTATGGCAGGAAGAACTCTTATGGTGGTGCCCGGTAAGGCGTTTTCCCTGATGGTGCCCTCGTACGCCACCGCATTCAGCTGGGGCGGGTTGTCGTTCAGATCCTCAACCTGGAAGTCAGGAAACCGTAAAGAAACAGAAAAAAACAAAAAAAAATACACGTACTATTATCGTGTTTTTTCTATCTGAACCATATTCAAAACAGTACTTCCCACCCACGTTATATATATCTCCAAATCATATCTCCTTCATCTTACCGGAAAACTTCCCCTTAACACACTCATTAGTCTCCATACTCTCCCTCTCTTTCTCCAAAATTAGAGTAAAAATAAATAAGTAAACAAGATAAAAGACAAATAAATAAATAAAGATAAAAAACGCCTATCTAAAGCGCAAACCAGTCACGCTCACCTGCACGTTTACATAATAAATATCCGAGGTCCTTCCGCTGACGATGACCAGCGTGTGGTTGGGGGAGGTCTCGTAGTCCAAGGGCGCCACGGTGTACAGGGAGGCGTCCTGGCCGAGGGCGAAGTACTTCCTGGCTTCTGGACTCACCTGCAGACAAGATAACATGAGTCGATGTAATGAAGGTGATTAGAGAGCCAAGGAAGGGATGTTAAGTATTTTTCGGGTGGATTTGTATTTTTCTTTCTTATTTTACAGGAAAGTAAATTATCATGCTTATCTATATTCATGTCTGTCTGTCCCTCTCTCTTTCTCTATCCTTCTCTCTATCTCTGTCCCTCCCTCTCCCTCCCTCCCTCCCTCTCTCTCTCTCTCTCTCTCTCTCTCTCTCTCTCTCTCTCTCTCTCTCTCTCTCTCTCTCTGTCAGTCAACCAATGAATGAATCCTTCCATCAGTCAATCTAGCAACCTGCTTCCCCACCCACCCATCTACCTGTCCCCTTACCCAATCTCTGCCCAAAGACCATTTCCGAAAAAAACATTAAATAGTTCAAACTCACCAACTCGAACTGCGGGTCCGAGGCGATCCTTGCGCCGACGTCCCGCAAGGCTGTCTCCAAGTCTCCCACGAGGCCGCCTGCCACGTTCTCCTGCCAAGAGAGGATTGGGTGGAGGGAACGTAGTCTTTATATCTTTATTCCAGGTAGTGATTAAAAAATATATATTCTTATCTCGAGTGTGATTTTTATTGCTGTTGATATTTGATTATGGTTGGAAAAGTGATTATTATTATCGTTGGTTGTAATAGTATCATAATTATTGAAGAGACAAAGATCTAGAAAGGGAAAAGGGTGAAAAGGGGAGAGGGGAGGAAGAGGGAGAAGGAGAAGGAGAAGGAGAAGGAGAAGGAGAAGGAGAAGGGGGAGGAGATGGAGGAGAAAAAGGAGACGAAGAAGAATGTGAAGGATTCATGGACAAATCCACATGTTCTCCTCTCCTTTCCTTCGACATTTTACTCACACTCCGAAGAAATGTATAAAAAAAAAAAAAAAAAATAAAAATAAATAACTAACTAACACAAACAAATAAAATACCGC
>NC_051422.1:5594213-5599213 GCF_015228065.2 Penaeus monodon
GGAGAAGGATCATATTAATTTTTTTCAAACTTATTTATTTACATATAAATATAAATATATATATGTATATATATATATTTATATATATATATATATATATATATATATATATATATATATATATAACTGGATATTCGAAACTAAAGATAAGGATAATAATATCGATAATAATAATAATAACGATGTAAATAATGAAGGTGATGGTGATGATAATAGTAAGAGAAACAACAAAAACAAAAACAACAACAATAATAATAATAATAATAATAATGATAGCAATAATAATAGTAACAGTAATAAGTATAATAATGAGAACAATAATCATTATTATCACAATAATGATAATAATAATAATAATAATAGTAATAATTACAACATTAACAGAAACAACAACAACAACAAGACACAAAGATTCGGCGAACGTAAGAGCCACTACAACTTAACAAACTCTTTCAAATAATAAAAAAGAAAGTAATTTTCCCGCCCGTCTCTCCTTTGCATAACCGACGCCATTTTCGAAAGTGGAGTCCGATCTCCGCGCCAAACAAGAGACTTGAGAAATCTGCTAAGAATCATGATGGTCATGCACTCGCTCGAGATCTTTTATATGTAAAGAGTGAATGATGGAGTGATGAAATAGTTTGCGTTTTACAGAGACTGACACAAAGAGCATATAGGAAAACAGGAACAAACACGCGCGCGGGCACGCACACACACACACACACACACACACACACAAACACACACACACACACACACACACACACACACACGCGCGCGCGCGCGCGCGCGCAGACGTAGATATAAATATATAGGAAAACAGGTATGAGCAGATGAAAAGAGACAGATAAATAGATATAACTCTAAATACATAAATATTGACAGTGAGATTAACATAAACACAGATGCACTGATAAAAATAAGGATCATACTCATAATATTTTAAGAAACTTATCTCTTCAATTGTTTCGTTAACTGTATATTCATATTTTCGCTCAGAATTTTGTGAAAAAAGCATTAAAAACACAAACGCTTTCCTAACAAGAATCCAATTAGATTACACGCTAGTGAGAAAAAGAATCGTTTTCACACTTAAGTACATTTACTTTTTCTCACACCAGAGCTTCGGTGAGAAGAGAGAGAGAGAGAGAGAGAGAGAGAGAGAGAGAGAGAGAGAGAGAGAGAGAGAGAGAGAGAGAGAGAGAGAGAGAGAGAGAGAGAGAGAGAGAGAGAGAGAGAGAGAGAGAGAGAGAGAGAGAGAGAGGGAGAGCAGAGAAGAGAAAAAAAGAGAAAGGAGAAAGGAGAAAGAGAAAGAGAAAAAAAATCGAAAAGAGAAGAGAGAGAGAAAACGAAAGTGTGAGATCCCAGCCACTTAATTATGTCTAAAGGCATTAGCAAAGGTGTAAGATTTTTTTTTTCATTTTTTCATTTTTTAAAATCTCTTTCGAACGCCAATTCCTAATGGTATGGCGTAATAGGAATTACCTTATATTTCATGTTATCAGCATTCTTAAAAAAAAAAAAAAAAAAAAAACTAGGATATCATCTATTTTCAGCTAATATTTTGAAAATCTCATGGTTTTATATATATATATATATATATATATATATATATATATATATATATATATATATATATATATATATATATATATACACAATTCTTTTTACATCACATTATACTTTTAATATAATATTCTGGGATCCTACTTACACTATTTTTAGTAATCATTGTGAACCATTATTATTTTGGAGGATGCTAATCGACTGACTGAAAGGGGAAATGACAGAAAAAAAGGGGGAGAGAGAGAGAGAGAGAGAGAGAGAGAGAGAGAGAGAGAGAGAGAGAGAGAGAGAGAGAGAGAGAGGGGAGAGAGAGAGAGAGAGAGAGAGAGAGAGAGAGAGAGGGGGGGGGGGGAGAACAACAGAGAGATAGAGATAGATAGATAGAGATCACTCAACCCAGAAAGAGATAGATAGATAGAGAGGGAGAGAGCGGGGGAGATAGATAGATAGAGAGAGAAAGAGATAGAGAGAATGTGTGTGTGTGTGTGAGATAGATTGATAGACAGAGAGAGATCACTCAACCCAGACAGGCCCCCAAGTGAGACAAGCGCTGGCACCCGCAGGCACGCCCTCCCCTCCCCCTCCCCCTCCTCCTCCATCGGTCATGCAGACGAGCAGCCATTTCGCGCCGCATCGCATTTCAAGACGATTAGCCAAGGCGCTGACATCACTGACTTCGCTGACATCGCTGACAATGGTGCCGTATCGGAGGAGGTAATGAGGGGAGGAGGAGGGAGGAGGGAGGAGGGAGGAGGGAGGAGGGAGAGGAGAGGAAAAAGGGAGAAGAGAGGAGAGGAGAGAAGAGGGGAGAGGGAAGGGGAGAGGAGAAGAGAAGAGAGGGAAGGGGAGAGGAGGGGAGAGGGGAGAGGAAAGGAGAGAGAAGAGGAGAGGAGGGGACAGGGGAGAGGAGAGGAGAGGGAAGGAGAGAGGAAAGGCGAGGAAAGGAGAGAGAAGAGGAAAGGGAAGAGGAGAGGAGAGGAGAGAGAAGGGGAGAGGAGAGGAAAGGGGCGAGGAGGGGACAGGGAAGGGGAAGAGAAGGAGACAAAAGGGTGGAAGAAAGAGAAAGAGAAGAAGGGGGAAAGGTGGAATGAAGGAGAGAGGATAACAAGATAAGGAAGAAGGGGATGAAAGGAAGAGAAGAAGAGAAGAGAAAAAAAGGTGGAAAGAAATGTTGAAACCTCCTTTTCGCCTCTCTTCCCCCTCCCCCCTTTCCCCTCCCTATCTTCCTGTTGAATGCTCAGTTTAGTCAAGACATTGCAAACGCAGTAGTAGAACAACGTACATGCACTGCATGTACGTTGTTCTACTTTTGATAATGGTGATGAGCGCGTGTGTACGTGTGTGTGCACGTGTGTGTGTGTGTGTGTGTGTGTGTGTGTGTGTGTGTGTGTGTGTGTGTGCGCGCGTATGCGTCCGTGTGCATGTGTGTATGTGTATATATGTGTGTGTATGTGTGTGTGTGTGTGTGTGTGTGTGTGTGTGTGTGTGTGTGTGTGTGTGTGTGTGTGTGTGTGTGTGTGTGTGTGTGTGTGTGTTACATGTTCAATCTTACAAGTCAAGTTTCGTAACAGCGTGTCGTGACCGGAACTCCAAGAGATGAGGGAGGGAGGGAGGGAAGGGGTACGGGAAGGGGTGGGGAGGGGAGGGAATGGGAAGAGAGAGATAAATAGATAGAGAGATAGAGATAGATAGATAGATAGAGGGTGGTAGGAAGGGGCAGGGGAGGAGCAGGCAGGGAGAAAGAAGCAAGGGGTAGGGAGAGAGAGAGAGAGAGAGAGAGAGAGAGAGAGAGAGAGAGAGAGAGAGAGAGAGAGAGAGAGAGAGAGAGAGAGAGAGAGAGAGAGAGAGAGAAAAGAAATAGGAAGAAAAAGGAAACCACTTCCCCATTATCAAAAATCTCCCACCTCCCCCCCCCCCGAAAAATATACATTTCCTCTCATACCTCGTAGCCTCTGGACCATATCACCCCCCCCCCCCCAAAAAAAAAAAAAAAAAAAAAAAAAAAAAAAAAAAATCGAAAACACCTTCCCTTTCCTCATGCCGTCTCTTAGCCAACTCCCCGCGCCCTGCCCACTGCTGCCACCCTTCCGCTCGAAGTGTTGTCAGCCTGTCACGGTTGTCACGGCGGTGTCACGATTGCGGGGTTCCCTTTTCTGGGACAATTGCGTAGTGAACGATACGCTTTAGGAACGTATTTCTCGAAGTCTTGTCATCTCTGTAAGTCGTTTCTGTACGGATACGCATAAGCATGCGCGCGCGCACACACACACACACATTAATTATATCTTTATTTCAGAATATCAGTGATCTCGAAAGTGGATCGTAAAAGATGACGACTAAATATTCAATCTTTCACGAAATATCATTAATTCAAAAGTAAATACATCTAATGGGATGGTGTAGTTAGGAGAGAGGAAGAGGGAGAGAGAGAGAGGGAGAGAGAGAGAAAGGGAGAGAGAGAGAGATAAATAGAAAGAAAGAGAACATTTAAACATTTAACGTTTTTTTTCCTCTCTCTCTTCATTTAACTTTCTATTTTCTTATTTTCCCCCTAATAATTCTGTCGCTTCGTCTCCAACACCGTTCCTTCTCTCCCATTCCTTTCCCACGCACGTTCTCTACCGCGGCACGAGAGGAAAAATCAAGTAAATATCTTTGAAGCTTTGTTATCTTTTTGTCTTTGAAGCTTTGTTATCTTTTTGTCTTTAAAGCTTTGTCATCTTTTTGTCTTTTGAGCGAAAAGGCTGACCTATGTGGAGATAATTTTTCTTTCTTTCATTTCTCTCTGTTTTCTTTTTTTTTCTCTCTCTCTCTCTTCTGCATCGTTCTGCTTTGTTTTTTTATTTATTCTATTCTCCTTTTTTGTTTCTATCTCTGTCTCTCTATTTCCCTGTATCCTTTACTTTCTTTCCTTTCTTCTTTATTCATTTTTTTCTCAGTTTTATCTCCCTTCCGTCTTTCTCATTCTCTTCCGAGTTTTCCCCCTCTGTCCATTTTTATCTCAATTTTATCTCTCTTCTCCCTTTCTCATTCTCCTATTTTTTTAACCACTGTCCATTTTTACCTCTCCTTCTCTACCTCCTGCGTGCCTCGTTTCTCTTTTACAGACTATTTTCTATTCATTCTATTTCCCCTTTCTGTATTTCTTTTCTCTTTCCATGCACTTTTTGTCTCCCGTTTTTCTAGCTATCTTTCTTATCTCGTATTTTCTTCCTCTTCCTTCTTTCGTTACGTTCCTACTTTCCTGCATTTTCTATTCCCTTCCTCCTCCCGCTTTCTCTTCTCTCCTATATTAATTCCCCTTTCTATACATAACCTTCTTCTCTCTCATTCCTCTAGTTATCTCCTTTCTCCTTTTCGATACATACTCATCTTTCCCATCTCTTATTTCTCTACCTACTCCATTTCTCATTTCCGTGACGATCTCGTTCCTT
>NC_051422.1:5606713-5609213 GCF_015228065.2 Penaeus monodon
CTCTCTCTCTCTATTACTTCCCTTACCTCTCCCCTTCCCCTCCCTCTCCTTGTTTATCTTCCACTTCTCACTCCCTCTCTCTATTACTTCCCTTACTTCTCCCCTTCCCCTCCCTCTCCCTTATTATCCTCCACTTCTCACTCTCTCTCTCTCCCCTCCAGTTCCCTCTCCTTCTCTTACCTCTACCCTTCACCTAACCCTCCCTCCCTCTCCCCTCCAAACCCCAGCCCCTTCGCATCGTAATTAATGACGTAATATACACAGGTAGCATGAAGTTTATAATTACAGGTGTGTTTACCATCACATGATAAATGTGTAGGAGAGCAGACATCCAAGTTTACAGGTATGATAGTATGCAGTGTGTACCCTTTCCTATATACATAATGTACACACAGAGGATAACACTGCAAGATCGAGAGATATGATAATGATAATAATAGTAATGATAATAATAATTATACTAGTGGTAATAATAATAATAATAGTGGTAGTAATCGTAATGGTCGTATTAGTAGTAGTAGTAGTAGTAATAGTAGTTGTAGTAGCAACAGCAGCAGTAGCAGTAGTAATAGCAGTAGTTGTAGGAGTAGAATAGCAGCAAAAACAACAAATAAACAAATAAAAGCACAACAAGGGTCGTCTCAACAGAAACTCGATTACGAAAGGTCGACCTTCGCTTCCCATCCTGTGGGCCAAATCCTCCCGCAGGAAAGCAGAGGGTTCCTGACGCACTTACAGATCGGCGGAAAAGCGCGGTCTGCGGGAAGCCAAAGATGCTGCAAGATGATGGTGCTCGGGAGATGAGGGAGTGGGAGGTGACCACAGATGAGGTGAAGGCGAGTTTATTTACTTTTAATTGTTATTTGCGTTGTTATTGCGTTGGTATTTCATGATTACGGAGAAGGAAGAGACGCTATTGTATAGACATTTTTTTAATTATTTTTGTTGCTGTTTCCATGATAACTGTTTTACTATCACCTTTAGCATTTACTGTTACTATTTACTCACCCTCATGTATTTAGAATAGGATGGGTGGATGGAGGGGGGAGATAGTGACGGGGTGGGGTGGGTGGTGGGGGCAGGATGTGCGTGGGTGTGAGTGTGGGCGGAGCAGGCAGGATGTGTGCGAGGGAGGGGTGTGGGTGTGGGCGTAGTGGCGTGCGTGTGGTCTAGCGATCGCCGGTCAGGTTGACTCAGTGACTGACGTTGTAAAGGCATATGATTAATGTAATACATTTTTTTTGTTGTTATTTTTCAGCAGGTGCAAATATTTACGTCTGGGCATAAGTATAAGTGTATATTAAAGTGACGTATGATGCTAGTAATAACATTGACATTTTCCTTTCATCTATAGTAGTAGTAACAGAAGTAGTAGTAGCAAGTAGTAGTAGTAGTAGTAGTAGTAGTAGTAGTAGTAGTAGTAGTAAGTAGTAGTAGTAATGGTACTACTACTACTAGTAATAGAAATGATTGTAGCAAATTAATAGTAGTAGTAGTTACACTAGTAGTAGTATTAGCACTAATTATAGTAGTAGTAGTAACAATGGTAGCATTAGCATTGCCAGTAGCAGTAAGAGCAACAGCAGTAGAAACAAAGTAACACTAGCACTGATTAAAATGATATTGCAACAACGACCTCCAGCTGAATAGCAACCACGACTTCAATCACCAAACCGATGGGTCACACGAATACGACGCAATTAAAGATTAATTAACATCAAAACCATTTCACAAGTTCCTTTGGCAATCAACAAGACAATTTGACATCTCTCCACACCCTCACCTTGGAGGGAAGGGGAAGGGGGGAGGGGGAGGGGGAGGAAGAGAGGGATGGAGACGGGATGGGGGGGGGGTATTGTGTACTCATTCTTATGCATGGTTGGTTGGTAGTATTTTCGTGTTTATCAATCTCCCCTTCTTTGCTTTTTGTCTGTCTGTCTGTCTCTAGCTAAAAATGTTGCTTTATTTTACGACAGTCTTTCTCTGTCGCCTTTTATAGTTGTTTTATTGTTGGTACTTCACTGAATGATTAATAAGCCGCAATTGTCAAGTGTCTGCATTCCTAAAACGAACGATACAGGAGCATATCTATAAAAGTTGGCTATAGTACATATATATTTCCACGTTTCCGTTTACTTCTAAATCCATACATACATACGTTCAAATACACACACACACACACACACACACACACACAGACGCACGCACACAAACACACACACACACACACACACACAGACGCACGCACACACACACACACACACACACACACACACACACACACACACACACACACACACATTGTATATTGACGCGCATTGGCTAACAGATGTTAGTCAATGCGCGTCCAGAAGTTTCCCCCCTAATGAATAATGAATAAAACCAATAACACGAGCACAGCCTATCAACAATATTTCACAACTTGAATAGCGAAAAAAAAAAAAATAATAAAAAAACATAATAGGCAACTCGGTCCAATCCAATATTCCAATCCAGACGA
>NC_051422.1:5614213-5616713 GCF_015228065.2 Penaeus monodon
TGAGTCATAAGTTGCTAATATGTGCGAGCAGTTTTAGAAACGGTTTCCAAGGTGGTGGTGATTATCGATGCTGCGGGGAAGGTAGTAGAAAAAAAATTGCAGCTTTGATTTTCTAGTAGTAATAAAAGTGATACGAATAGTGGTAGTAGCGGCAGTAGTAGCAGTATTGTTGTAGAAGTAGAAGTAAGCGTTAGTAGTATTGTTAATAACACCAGGAACATAACCAAAACATGTATATATACTCTTAAGTGCCCTGACTAATGACAATAACAATATACAATGGCAAAATATACAACGCGAATAATTGACAACACAAACTAATTGTTCTTTTTCCCATTTTTTACAGTGCTTTCTTTTTATTAAAACGTCACTCACTGCTTCCAGACGGCATTTCCGTTTGCAAACCCGACCCAGCATTACCGGAAGCTGTCACACATCGCCCAGTTATGCGAAATTAACCCCACAATACGTGATTCCCAATTCTCTATCCCAAAACATGCAAAGTAGATTCAATAATCACAATAACTAAGAGCAAATCAACACGGATAATAAGATATTACAAAGAAGAACTGTGTATACATTGTAGATTAGGAAGTGTACCTAGAGAAAATGCCTTTTTAATCGTTACAAGAAACAAAAAACACCAAATAATGATAATAACGAAGGAAAAACCAACACGAAATTCAAGATGTTCCCAAGACGAGCTGTGTATCCATTGTAGGTTAGGAAGTGCACATGGAGAATGAACCTTTATTAATCTATGTTACAAGTTCTGTTATAATTACAGTGCCGTTCGGGCGGGTCCTCAGTATGCATAGTCTGGGTGCCGGTTGTTCAGTCTGGCTCACTGTATATTTCCCCCTTTTTCCTTGCCATTTTTTCCTTTTTCTTTTTATTCCCACTGCAGTTGTCACAATTCCTCGCATTAATTCACTTCGTATTAGTGTTTTGCAAGTCTGATTGCATTAACTTTTTGTTTGTTTGTTGGTCAATGCAAAGCTTTATTATCTGTCGTTCCGAATTCTGTTACTGACGTTGGGTTAGTTCAGTGCTTTCGTTATGCAATAGTATTCACGATATCTTTGTTACGTATTTTGCATTTATAAATTCTATATCTAGCCTTTTATGGGTTTGCTCTGCAGTTCCTATCAGTGTATTTTATATATAGTTTTTCATTTGTAAATCTTGTATATATTTTTCAATCACGTCTTGTAAGGCATTTTTCTAGCTCGCATCTATGAAGGTTATTCTCCTGTTATTTCTTCTAATAACAAGGTAAGAAAATGAGATAAAAATGTGAAGGAGGAAAATGAGATAACGATGAGCGATAAGAAGAGAGAGAGAAAACAGAAGAATTAGCAGAAAGGAGAGGAATAAAAAAATAATAATAATAAAAAAAAAAAATAAATAAATAAAACGTAAGAAAATAATCAAATAATCGGAAAAGCGAAAAATTAAAAAAATAAAAAGAAAAGAAAAGGACATTATGAAAGAAATCACAAAAAATAATAAAGAACATTTGAACAAAATATTTTTAAAATTCGTAAAAGTTAAAGAAAAAGAAAGAAAGAAAGAAAGAAAGAAAGAAAGAAAAAATCTCATGATTGCATTCCCCCCAAAATTATTTTTTTCGTTACGTGGAACAATGTCTTCATCTCTGAATGCAATTGAACATTTGAACAGTCTCGCACGAATACGTTCTGTCTTCTATTTTAATCATCTTTTTTTTTTCTCTGCGAATTAGTGAGAGTGAGTCTGGGAGAATAAAATGTTGAATGTGATATGAGGAGATTAGGATGAGAACGAGAGAGGATAAACAGAGGATTAGGATGATTAGCTAGGATTAGTCAAGACACGATCTGAGGATTAGGATGATTAGCTAGGATTAGTCAAGACAGGATCTGAGGATTAGGATGATTAGCTAGGATTAGTCAAGACAGGATCTGAGGATTAGGATGATTAGCTAGGATTAGTCAAGACAGGATCTGAGGATTAGGATGATTAGCTAGGATTAGTCAAGATAGGATCTGGGGATTAGGATGATTAGTTAGGATTAGTCAAGATAGGATCTGAGGATTAGGATGATTAGTTAGGATTAGTCAAGATAGGATCTGGGGATTAGGATGATTAGCGAGGATTAGTCAAGATACGATCTGAGGATTAGGATGATTAGCGAGGATTAGTCAAGACAGGATCTGGGGATTAGGATGATTAGCGAGGATTAGTCAAGATAGGATCTGAGGATTAGGATGATTAGCTAGGATTAGTCAAGATAGGATCTGAGGATTAGGATGATTAGCGAGGATTAGTCAAGATAGGATCTGAGGATTAGGATGAAAAAGGAAATTCTTAGGAGGATAACCAACGTCAAGATCAGGGTGAAGAGTTTTCTAGCAGGAGGATTAAAAGATTAGGATGGTATAGAAAGTTACGATTATGAAAGTTAAAGATTAGGGCGAGAGAGAGAGAGAGAGAGAGAGAGAGAGAGAGAGAGAGAGAG
>NC_051422.1:5619213-5621713 GCF_015228065.2 Penaeus monodon
CCTGGTTTCTATGTTACTTTTTACGTTTTATTTTCATTCTAGGATTATCTTTTTATAATATATTTTACTTTTTTCACTTATCTTATTTTCCTTTTTTCATTTACCTTAATTTATCTTTAGTTTTCCAACATCTTTTCTATTTTCTCTCTCATATATTTCGTTATTATTTTCAATGTTCTCAATTATTATCTTTTTTAGGTATGTGAACATTAAAAGACGTCACATATAAAAATGTCTCTAGATTAATATTTCAAATATCTACCATTACATTTTGCGTTTGTAGTTGGCTGCTTTCTCTTGCAATATCAAAACTCATACTCTATCTACTTTTTCTCAAAATGTCGATACTCATAGCCTATATATCTTTATATAAAAATCTCTCAAAGTGGGACGGAAAATCAACGTTACATGAATTGTTGAGATATTCTAAACAATCAAACAAGTTGTTTTATTCCTTGTGTTTTCGTTGTTTTTTTCTTTAATCATTATATATATATATATTTTTCTCTCTCTCTCCCCTTTCTTTCGTATCTATTCTCATTATGACTGAATAACGATTCCTAAAAAAAACTAATTTTTGGCGCAAAATTTATCGTTAAGTTCGTCAGTTTTTTAAGGCAAAAACTAAATGAAGAAAGAAAAAAAAAAAAGAAAAAAAGAAAAAGAAAAGAAAAGAAAAAAAGCTTAATCGCAAAATTCATTACTTATTCTATAAAGCAAATAAAAATATCTTACTTTAACCTCCTTTCCATTTCATTTCGACCGTATCCATAATTCTCTTTTTATTTTCATTACAACGAGATATAGGCCTATCTTGATTTTTTTGAGGGGGGGAGGGAGAGGAAGAGGAAAAGGGAGTAAGCGGAAGGAAGAGACGAATATGGGAAAAAAAGAGGATGAATAAGAAAGGAGAGGAAAGAGGTATGAGGAGAAGGGAAGGATAAAAGAGGAAGAGGCATTAAAAGTGAGAGCAGAAAGGGAGAGGGAGGTAGGAGAAGGAGCAGAGTAGAAGAGACAGGGAGGTAGGTGGAAGAATAGGATGAGGAGGAGAGGGGAAAGGGGAAGGGAAAGAGTGATAGGGAGAGGGATGAGGAGAGGGGAAAGGGAAGGGGAGTGAGAGTGAGGAGGAGTTGGGAAGGGAAAGGGAGTGAGAGGGAGAGGGAAGAGGAGAGGGGAAAGAGTAGTAGTAGGAGGAGGAGGAGAAAAGGGAGAGGAGAAAGGAGGAGAGCAGAAAGGAATGGGTAAGGAGGAGGAGGAGGAGGAATACGAGAGAAAGTGTCTTTGTCAAAAATCAAAATGCGTTAATTTAATAAAAGTTATTCATTGATGCGAGAAAGATTTTTTTTTCTATTTTTTTTTTTTCGCTTTTGGTTCATCACACTTTCTCCGTGTTTCCGCTTTTCTATCTTACACTTTCTTCATGTCATTTTTATGTACAAAAAAATTATGTTTTTTTGCTTCTCTTTGTTCTCTCTTCTGTCTTGCAATTATTCTCTTCCTTGCCCTTATATCTGCTTCGTTCTCCCCTTTCTCTTATCATCCTCTCCCTTCTCTTTCAATCTTATCATTATTTTCCCTATCATCATCATACTCTTTCCTTATTTTTCTCTTTGGTTCCTTTCATATCGTCATCAACACACGATTGTTATCAGTAGTGTTATTAACTTCTATCTATATCTTTATCATTACCATCATCATCAATAATAGTCGTAATAGTAAGAATATTACCACCATCTTCATCATCATTATCAAACCCACCATTATCATTATTGTAATTCATAATTATCATTAGCCATCAACATATCATGTTCATCATTCTCATCAGTAACATTAGCATTAACATTACCGTAATAATTAGGGTCATTACTATCATTAGTGTCATTACCATTATTAAGACCATCAACATCACCACCATTACCATACCAGCATTCATTGTCATCACCATCTCCATAGTCACCATATCAGTATTCATCATCACCATAATCAAGATCAGTACTAAATCACTATTCATCCTCATTACCATCATCACCATGTTAGAATTCATCACTACAATTATCACCATCACCATACCAGTATCCAACTTCACCACCATCACCATATTAGAAGTCTTCACCACAATTATCACCATCACCGTTAGCATTCATCACCACCACATCAGAATTCATCACCACATTAGCACTCATCACCACCATATGAGCATTCATCACCATGACGCACAAACCCAAAATGTAATCGACGAAAAGGCGCCGCGACCAGCCCGGCTTAACGACTGTCCGGTTACCGCCATTACGGTCGTATTATTTCCTGCCGACTCCTCTCGTTTTTACGACCTCGTGCGGGTGTTTTAGGATTTGTCACGTTTCCTGCGACACCGATTCACCATCCTCCCTCCCCTCCCCTCTCTCTCCCTCTCCCCTCTTCTCTTCTCTTCTCCCTTGCTCTATTATTCCCCGTTTGTATTTTCTATGTTCGTTTTACGTTTTTTCTTACTTTCTTTTTA
>NC_051422.1:5626713-5631713 GCF_015228065.2 Penaeus monodon
TGACGATTGCAATGGCGATCTGGATACACAAATCAAATCTCACGTGAATCTGTACCAAAGTCCAGAGCTTATGAGGGCCGCGCCAGCTTTTCTAATCGCGTTCTGGATCATATAGTCGGGATATAATGATAAAAGGAGAAAAAAAATAAAGAAAGGAAAAAAACAAACAAACATAAGAGGGAAAAAAAGGGAAAAAGAAATTGAAAGAATGGAAAAAAACATAAAAAAGAAGGGGGAAACATAAAAGAAGAAAAACAGAAATTGGAAGAAAGGGAAAAACACCAAAAGTCGATAAAAAACAACAACATAGAAATAGATCGAGAGAGAGAGAAAAACCGAAATCAAAATAAAATCGAACTGCAACAGTTTCTATTCTTCCTTTTCCTTTTTTTTTTATCTTTTATCTTTTATCTCTCTTTGTATTCGGTCCGTGACGAATTCTCCAGATGAATAATTGGCACCCACTCTTATCGGTATTGAATGGCTGGAATCGCTTCCCACACATGCGGAAGTGAGGGGAGGGGAGGGGGAGGAGGGATGAAGGGAGGTGGAAGGAAAGGGAGGGAAAGAAGGGAAAATGAGGGAAAGGAGGAGAGAGGAAAGGGAGGAGGGAGGGAGGTAAGGGGAGGAGGAGAAGGAAGAGGAGGAAAGGGAGGGAAGAGAGGAGGGAGGGTGGGAGGGAAGACGGAGGAGGAGGAGGGACGGAATAAAGGAGGCAGGGAGGGAGTGAAGGAGAAAGATGGGGAGGAGAGGGAATGAGGAGGGAGGTAAAGGAAGGGAATAGGGAGGGAAGGAGGAGAATAGGGAGGGAGAGATGGAATAGCGAAGGAGATGGAGAGAGGAAGAGGGGAGGAAAAGGGAGAAAGGGAAGGATAGATGGAAAGAGGAAGAGGGAGGAAGTGAAGGAAGAAAAGGCAAAAGGGAGGAAAGGAGAAAGAGACAGAAAGAGAGACGGAGAGAGAGAAGAAGCAGAAAGGGAGAAGTAAAAAAAGAAAGCGAAAGAGAAGCGAGGAAGAGGAAGCAAGTCACGAGAGAGAGAGAGAGAGAGAGAGAGAGAGAGAGAGAGAGAGAGAGAGAGAGAGAGAGAGAGAGAGAAATCGAAAAACAGAGAGAAACAAGAGACTTAGTAACAGAATGTAAACAGGGTGTACGATCCAGAATTTCCCGTTTTCTATCGCGTCACCCACCATAATAAAAAAAAAGAAAAAAAAGAAAAAAAGAAAAAAGGAGAGAACTATTGGGCGTCAACAGTTATAGCCAGTCACACACAAGGTCGATCCGGCTGGACAACGCGACAGTTAATGCAGATTAGAGCGCCGGCTTCATTGCGTAATAATGATGACTTCCTAATCTGATCGAAGTTTTTGAGAAGAGGGAGGGGGAGGGGGGTTGGGGGTGGGGAATAGTTTCGAATTTTATGGTCATCTTTCTTTTCTGCTTTATCATTTTTTTATTATTATTACTGTTATTATTACTATTATCATTATTATTATCACTATCATCAGCAAAACAAACAAACAGAGAAAAAAAAATACAAACAAAAATGTGAGTAAAAAAATAAATTCCGTTAAAGATACGCACTCTTTTCTTTGTGCGTTTGTCGCGTGCGTTGCGATTCGGGTTCACTAGAATTTAAGAGAGACAGGGGAGAGAGAGAGAGAGAGAGAGAGAGAGAGAGAGAGAGAGAGAGAGAGAGAGAGAGAGAGAGAGAGAGAGAGAGAGAGAGAGAGAGAGAGAGAGATAGAAGATAGATAGAAGAGAGAGAGAGAGAGAGAGAGAGAGAGAGAGAGAGAGAGAGAGAGAGAGAGATATAGAGAGAGAGTTTGTATGCATGTATCCTTTTGTAACCAATTATGCAGAAATAAGTAAATAAATAAATGATACATACACATAAACAGCCCTATCCATAGCATAAACACCCCCCCCCCATATATATATATATATATATATATATATATATATATATATATATATATATATATATATATATATATACATAACATATATATATATATATATATATATATATATATATATAATATATATATATATATATATATCTATATATATATAATATATATATATATATATATATATATATATACCTATAATCCCAATATACACGCTTTCTATCTCTCCCCCCTCAAAAAATAAAATAAAATAAAAAATAAATAAAAAAAATAAAAATAAATAAAAATAAAGAAGACACAAGCCAATGTCCTGCATAAAAAAACGAGAAGCAGATTAAGACGTCCTCAAGGGGAAGGTGGCAGGTGACAGGTGAACAGGTGAACCAATGTTATCATTCCGCACCAACAGGTTCCCTTGGGGGCCACGCCCTTGGACTTCTGTCATCGTTCCTGCGTTTGTCTTTTGACTTTAACTCTTTCGTTCCTTCTGTTACTCTCTCTCTCTCTCTTCTCTTTTTTTAATCTCATGTTTCACTTTTTCTCTCTCTTTTCTTTCCATTTCATCTCTGGCTCTGTCTATCTCTGTCTCTCTCTCTCTCTCTCACTCTACTTCCTCTTCTACCATTTTCTACATTTACTCCTCTTTTTCATATCCTTACGTCTCCCACTTTTTCATTTATTCATCTTGCTGTAAAATATGATTGAATATTAGCATAACTCATAAATATACAATCAGATGCCTATATTTTTCAGCAATTCAATTAGAGTTTGCCTCGCTCGCACTCCATTTATCACACTCTTTTCTTTTTTTTCTCTCCCTCCCTTCCCTCTTTCTTTCTCTTCCTCTTCTTCCCTTCCCTTACTATCCACTAAAAACAGAAAATAATAAAATAATTCCTCGATATATTTCCCTCCTCCTCTCTATCTCCCTCCCCCCTCTCTTCCTATCTCCCTCTCCCTCCCTCTCTCTTTCCCTTCCCTTCCTATCTACGGAAAGCAGAAAGAGAGAAAAAAATCACCCATCGACCTCCGCGAGCGCAAGAGAGCAAGGAACGTCTCATCACGTGATCACTACGCTATGCTCCGCCGTGTTCCACCTGTTCTTGAGAACGCTCCCCTCTCTCTCTCTCTTCCCTCACTCCCCCTCTCACTTTCTATCTCTCTCTTTCCCTTTCTCTCTCTCTCTACCCTCTCTCTCTCTCTTTCTCTCCTCCCCCTTCCCATCACTGGTATACGGTGCCGTGTGTGTCCAAGGCATATCTGGGGATTCGGTTCCTGTTGGATGTTCACCCCAGCGTTTGCGTCGTGCGTGCGTTCGGCTACAGGGGTCGTCCAACTTCGACACCGTGAGCCATTTCGGTTGTATTTTTTTTAAGTCGATATCAGTTAGGTCATACACATACAGCTATGCGTACATAAATGTACACATAATAATAATAATCACACACACATATATATAATTCGTTATATCGAGAGGCGGTGATGATAATGACTGACAGCGATAGCGATGATGTGAGAAAAGGGGGCGGGGAAATAGTGACGGGGGGGGAGGGGGGAGGGGGGCACAGTGACGGTGGTAGGAAAAGGGAGGAAGGACGGTGAGAGAGAGGAATGAAAGAGAGTGAGTAGAGGGAAAGAGCAAGAAAACAAAACATAGCTAAGAAGACAAGATAAAGGGAAGGAGAGAGGCTACGAAGGGAGAAGAAAGAAAAGAAGAGAAAACACGTATAAAATAAGACAAATAAGAGATTACAAAAGAAGAAGGAAAAAAAGAAAGAAAGAAAGAAACACAAACAAAAACGCAAAGCAAGGAGATGAGACGGAACTAGCAAGACACAAAAAAAAAAAAAAAAAAAAAAAAAAAAAAAAAAAAAAAAAAAAAAAAAAACGAACAAAAGGAATTAGAACAAGACGATAAAGGAAGTAGAAAGAAGAAGGGAAGCGAGGAAGAGAGAAAGGGAGGAAGGGGGGATGAGATCACAGCAACCACGCCCCTATCTGTCCCTGGGATGTTCTGCCTCATTCAACCTTCTCAGCAATTTGCACGTTAACTCTGAGAAGCTGTTAAGTGAACCATTCACTGCTCAAGTGCCGTAAAGTATTCGCGTGGTTTCGCTACACCCTGTGATATTTCACTGTCGGCTCCCCTGTAACAAAATGTCTTCCTTGGTCTCTATCTCTCTTTCTATTTATCTTCATTTCTCTGATTTTGCTTTTTTTATGTCTGGTCTTTTCTCTTTTGTATGTTTCTTTTGCGTTTGTTTCTTTCTGTGTGTTTTGGTCTTCTCTGTTTTCTGTGTTTCTGTTCTTTTCGCTTTCTGTGTCTGTTTTTTTTTTGTTTTTTTTTTCTCTCTTTCTCTTTCTTCTCCTTCGTTGTCGGTCTCTTCCTTTGTTTGTGTTTGTGTGTTTATCTCTCTTTCTTTTTCTCTTTGATTCTTTTTCTCTATCTGTTTCTCCTATGTGTCTGTTTCTTTCTTGGTGTCTCTGTTCCTTTCGCTCTCTCTGTGTCTCCCATTCTTCTTCCTTCTCGTCTCATTTTCTTCTCACTCTTTGTCTGTCTCTTTCTCTAAGTCTCTCTTTCTGCTCGTTATTCCCCACTTTTCTTTCTTACTCCCTCTCTCTCCTTTTCTCTTCCTTTCGCTATACCCCCCCCCCCCCTCAACGTGAAAATTACATCACCGAACTTTCACAAAAGGCCAGAAAAACTTCATTCACCCCCCCCCCCCTTCTATCCCCCTTTCCAAAACCATTTCCCGTAAACACGCTGCTAAACATTGCAACCAGAATTACTCTTGCAAGACGCCCGAAAACTTTCACTTGACAAGGAACATTTTCAAAAAGAGGTTGAAAAAAAGGGGGGGGGGGAATCAAATTAAAGAAAAAAATCAACAAAGCAAGTGGGAATAAACACTTATCCTTTACTTTTTGAAAATGTATCACATTAAACAAAAATCATATAAATTCTAAATAAAGTCATTACTCACTGCTTAACAAATAATAATAATTAAATAAAAAATAAACAAATAAAATAAACAATAGCAAATAAAATAAACAAATAAATAAATAAACAAACAAATAAAAAATAAAACG
>NC_051422.1:5639213-5649213 GCF_015228065.2 Penaeus monodon
TATACACCTACTGACATATCAAATCCGATGTGCATGCAATAACAGACACACACCCTCTCCCCCACATACATGCGCGCGCACACAGACACGGACACAGACAGACAGACAGACAGACACACACACACACACACACACACACACACACACACACACCTCCCTCCCCAAACGCACGCACGCAAGCAAACACACACACACACACACACACACACACACACACACACGCACACACACACACGACCCGCCGCCATATTGAATCGAGCGTCGCAGCGCGTTTCGCCCAAACTCCTTGTACCCCGAACCAATTACTCGCCCGCCGGAAACAGCCTCACCTTCCTTGCAGCGAAATAGTGCACATCTCCTGCACATGCTCTTCCCCTCCTTCCCATTTCCTGTTTCTTCCCCCCTTCCCTCTGTTCCTACCCTTTCCCTTCCTCCCCCTCCCCTCCTCTTCTCCTATCCTTTCCCTTACTCCCTCCCTCCTTCCCTTCCCTCCCCTCCCCTCTCCTCCTACCCCTTCCCTTCCTTCCTCCCTCCCTCCCTCTCCTCTCCTCCTACACCTTCCCTTACTCCCTCCCTCCCTCTCCTCTCCTCCTACACCTTCCCTTACTCCCTCCCCTCCCCTTCCCCGTCCTGCAGGTGGCTTCCCGTCGAAGGATACAAAGGAAGCATGGAAGCCCCGTCGAAGCTTCCTCGTCTGACGAAGCGACAGAGAGAAGGTTAAGCGAAGGTTTCCGGCGCCTGTATGTCCTTACCCCCCCCCCCCCCCCCACCTTCTCTTTCTTTAGGTCTCTCGTGCCGTGACAACTGCATAAAGGTCAGATTCCATTACTAGGCCTAGATTGAGGGGATGAAAGGAGGAAGAGGGAGGGAGGGAAGGAGGGAGGAAAGAGGGAATGGGAGGGAGGGAGGGAGGGAAGGAAGAGAGAGAGAGAGAGAGAGAGAGAGAGAGAGAGAGAGAGAGAGAGAGAGAGAGAGAGAGAGAGAGAGAGAGAGAGAGAAATATAAATATATATATATATTCATAAATGTATTTACATAAATACATACATACATGCGCACTTACATCCGCATGAATACAAAACTGAACGCCCTTTCAGAGCATCAGCCTTCACACTGGATGACATACGTCTGTTTCCCCCATTATCCTTGCGGGTGGGGGAAGGGGGAGAACCTTCGCTATTGAAAAAAATATATATATGAGAAGAGGAAGTAGAAGAAGATGGAAAGGAAGGAGAAGGAGAAGGAAAAGAAAAGTCAATAATCTCCTCCGCCGCAATAGTTTACTATTTAAACGATTATTTTCAATGACTGAAAGGATGAGATTATTTATCTTAATGATAGTGAAATAACGATCCATAAGAATGTAAATGGCAGTAGTAGTAGTGCTGGTGGTAGTAATAGTAGTAGTAGTAGTAGTAGTAGTAAAAGTAGTCGAGGTAATAGCAGAAGCACTAGTTGTAGTAATACCAATAATGATGATAATGACGGTAATAATAACAATTATAAAAGTGATAAAAGAAAAATCACAATAACAACTAATAACAATAATATTCGGCGGAGGCAGTGCGGCTAAAGCGATATTCAACACAGTCTACAAAACGCAAACTTAACGTATAATGATTTTTTTTTTCCTTAAAAGATTTTTTTTTTCTTAAAACACCGTGTGTATGTGTATACGGATAAAAACATGGACACAAATACGTAGAAAAAATAGATAATTATGCATTCATTCATTCATTCATTTAACCCACCAAGAACTTCTTCCTTAAGTAAAATCGAAACCAAACGGAATTATCTTTACCATTCCTCGTATAAATAATTCTCAAAAAACGATTTTACTCCACTAAGGATTTTCTTGAACTTTGTACATGACGTCATAAGCAATGTCAAAACAAGGCATTACGCATCTGCTATGAATGACTTTGCAAAAAAGAACTTTCTCTATTATACATTTTTTTTCGTTAATTTCGACTTTCATCTCCATCCGTCATCTTGTCTAGGATAATGAAAGGCTTATAACGTAAGATCATCGTGTAATTCGAAAGGAAAAGCAGAACGAACGAATTCACAAGACCGAAAAAAGAAAGATCAGCCTGAAAGAGGAAACGAAATAACAAGCTCGAAAAAGAAGTAAAAATTATATCCCGAAAAAGAAAGAAAGAAAGAAAAAAGTTGGTGCTGTTATTATTACTATTAGTATTACCATTATTATTATTACCATTACTCTTAGTATTACTATTACTATCGTTATCAATATCATGCAAAAAGTATAGAATAAATCACAAAGGAAAAAAAAAAAAAAAAAAAAAAAAAAAAAAAAAAAATATATATATATATATATATATATATATATATATATATATATATATATATATATATATATTTTTTTTTTTTTTTTTTTTTTTTCCAGAATCGTCTACCGCAGAGAGAGAGAGAGAGAGAGAGAGAAGAGAGAGAGAGAGAGAGAGAGAGAGAGAGAGAGAGAGAGAGAGAGAGAGAGAGAGAGAGAGAGAGAGAAGAAAACTTGATCTTGATTCCTTTTTATTTTAAGATTAAATTCCCGAAATATAGGAGAGGCGTAAATCTTATCATGTAATTTCTGAAAAGGCAGAACAAATTAGGTCACACTTGATAGTTCCAACGTTATCTAAGCTCCCCAAAAATATATTGACTTATTTTTAAGAATCAGTTCATGGTATATATTTAGAAATACAAAGGAAACTAATCACAGAATCCCCCCCCCCCCCTCAAGTATCGCGTCATTTTTGGTCAGCTGTCAGGACTTCCCGTGAATACCCCCATCCCCCTAGCCCTCCCACCCACCCTTCTCCTTCGAGCCCCACCCTTTCCTATCCCTCAGTCACCCATCCTACACTAGCATCCTTCCTCCCCCCTCCTCTGCCCCCCCCCCCCAACTTCCCCCTAGGTCACTGCCCCCCCCCCCTCCTCTGACCATCCCCCAACTTCGCCCCTCGATCACCCTCCCTCCCTTAACTTCCCCCTCCGGTCACCCTCCCTCCCCCAACCTCCCCCCTCGGTCACCCCTCTCAATACCAGCATCCTCCCTCCCCCACCCACTACCCTCTCCCTCACCCCTACTCCCCCCTCCGCCATACCTCGCGGCCGTTACTTCCGGTAACTGACAATCCCTCCTTTAAATTCAAAACTCAATGTTCTTCGGACATTCCATCAAATAAACGATGCATTGAAAAAGAAAAAGATTAGATCAATGAGGAAAAAAAAAATCGCTCTGTAGAAAAAAAAATCAATTTAGAATGGAGAATATAACCCCCCCCCCCCCCAACATAAAAGAGTAACCGGCAACTCGGCCCTATTGATCAGCTGTTCACTTCCCGCGCCAAAATGACCGCTCTTCTGCTGTCATTAAAAACATCAAAGCAATAATTTACAGCCACAATACGAATCACAATATACAACAAAAACACTCTATCACAAAACCTGTATTAATTTCACTCATTAACAGAAGTGCTAACATTAAGCAATTATTAATGACCATAGTAATGGCGAACAATGAGGCTTCTGAACTCTATTGTCTTTTTTTACGTACAAGGTTATGCCGGATAATTGATATAATTTTCCTACTCATTACGAAGTCTGAATACGCTAATTACCCAAAGAACGTAATGAGACCACGAGCCGTACCTCTATAAAAATAAAAGGATATATTTTTTACGCCATAAACAAACACCGAAAAAAAAAATCAAATTATCCAATTTGTCCCACTAACAAAAAGGTGAAACATAAGCATCAGACAACAGCATTTTAGAATGGAAATAGTCACACAACAACAACAGTGAGAAAGTGGAGGCATTTTAACAGGTGTGACGGAAACTTTAACAACAGATGATGCACAACAAGAACCAGAGGGACGCTAAGGTGTAGGGTGGATATGGAGAAGGGGGAGAAAGAGGAGAAGGAGGAGGAAGGAAGAATGGGGCAGAGGGATGAGGAAGGAAGGGAAGGAGGGAAACGGGAATGGAGGGGGGAAATGAGAGATGGAGGAGGAAGAAATGAAGGTGGGGAAGGAGGAGGAGGAGGAGAAAGATGGGGAAAGATAAAGAAAAGAGAAGAGAAATTCGTGGAGAAAGAGGGGGCAGGAAAAAACGGGAGGAAATAGGGGAAGAGAAAAGTATTAGGGTGGGGGAAGGATAGAGAAAAGAAAATCCAGGGAGGAGGAAGAGGGTCATGGGGGGGGGGAGGCGTGGCAGGATGTATGGGAAAGAAAAATAACATTTTAGCAGGGGGGGGGAGGTCACTACGGTGCTGAGGTCAGTAAACTGTCTTCGCACTAATAGTGACGGCGAATTACTGAATTTATTTGATGAAAAGGAACCAGAAACACGCTGAGATAATACACCGCTAAAATAATATTGCATTTTTTTTTTTTTTTTTTTAATCTTAAGTACATATAAAAATGTTATGTATTACTACATTACAACAACACAACCTACATGGTATATCACTAAGTATATAATACACATCATACAGCGCATTTCGCATTTTATATTATCCTTCCTACCACAATATTCACGACGTTAGTAAACAGAAACAGCCACAATAGTACCGTAACTTCACTACGAGATGACCACGTCTGCAGGAGTCCCACCTATTTCCTCTGTCCTCACAAAGAAAACGGGGCGTGGCCACCGACATCCTACATCCTCTCTCTTTCCGTTTCTTTCTTTGCCTTTGTCTGTCTGTCTCTGTTTCTCTCAGTGTCTTTGAGTCACTGACTAAATTGTTGTCTGGTATGTAGGAGTGTGTGTGTGTTTGCTACCATGTTTGTGTGAATGTGTGTACTGTTCTGTGTTGTTTGTTTTTGTCTGCAAGTGAACACACACGCACACAGACTCTCTCTCTCTCTCTCTCTCTCTCTCTCTCTCTCTCTCTCTCTCTCTCTCTCTATATATATATATATATATATATATATATATATATATATATATGCCATTGTATATACATATATCATATATATAAAGGAAAACAAAAATATAATTATAAGTATAAAAAATAATAATAACGCCTGTATTATAAAATGTTTTTGTTTTTTTCTTTGTTACTGATAACTCGAGAGATGTAAATTATTATTATGGCTAATGTAAGGGAAATTTTTTATAGAAATGGGAGCAGAGAGGAACAAATAAACGGAAACGAAAACTGAACGCGTATCCATGAGTGTGTATGTATGTACCTGCGAATAATCTATTCACATATTCATCCATGTACACATACACCACAAAAACTATCTATACACACGCACACACGTGCACACACACACAAAAAAAAAAAAAAAAAAAAAAAAAAAAAAAAAAAAAAAAAACGATCAACCACGACCACCAACCAACGACGTCAACCTCCCCCCTCCCCCCTCTTCCCTCCTTCAGACACGTGGTCACACTCGACCTCAGACTTGTAGGTCAAGTAAATTGCCCGTGAGATTGCTGGTTAAAGGAAGGGTGAAGGAGACAGACAGCATCCTGTGTGGACCTGGAGGAGAGGGGGGGAGAGGGGGGAGGGGGGTGACGAAGGAGCACATGCGTATATATGGAAAGTTTTGCAGGTATCGAAAAAAAAATGTATGTATGCTTATATGCAAATTATAATGGATTGTTCGTGGATATGAATGTATGAGGCTAATTACATGCAGGTCAAAATAGTTATTGAAATGTATAAAACCCGAATGCGTACAAAAGTCTGAAATAAAATTTAAGAAATACGCCATCATTCGCAACTAGTCTAAGAAGAGGAAGAAGAAGAAGAAAAAGTCATATTTTCTTCGAATTTCTCACCACAAACAGCGTTCTCACACCTATTTATATAAATAAAAAAATATAATTCCACAAGCAGTTACCAATAAACCCGCCCCGATAGGAAGACAAACGCAGCTTAATAATGAAATAACAGGTTTTATTTCCCGCCAAAAAAGACGATTTTCCCGCCAAATGAAATGTCCGTCTCTCGTTATTTTTAGAACAAAACCGACTTTGATCCACGACTTTTGTGATCAATGCGCCAGGTGAGGCATACGGGGGAAGGGGAAGGAGGTAGGGGAAGGGGGGAAGGGAGGAGAATGCATGGAGGGGGGTGGGGGGAGCTTGTATAGAGGTGTCCATGTTTACGCGTCCAATTTTCGTTTCCGTTTATTTGTTCCTCCCTGCTCCTATTTCTATATAAAAAAAAATCCCTTACATTAGCCATAATAATTATTTACATATCTCGAGTTATCAGTAACAAAGAAAAAACAAAAACATTTTATAATATAGCCATTTTTTTTTTTTATTTGTCTATCTACCTTACACCGCGTTTAGGGATATTCGATCGCTCTTGTACCTGGTTGTAGGCAATTTATCGACCAAGATATCGATCTACCTCCCCCTTCCCCCCCCCCAGAACCGCACGTTCACCTGCTGACCCCCCTCCCCCTCCTCCTTGTCCCCCTCCCCCCACCTTTACCTCACTTTCCTCCCTCCCCCCCTCCCCTCTCTCCTTCCCTTCTCGGTAGCTTATAAAGGACAGGAAACTGGGTGATAGCGGCGGTGACAGGAAAATATAATTATAAAAAAGGAAAGAAATTTTGAGATTAGCTTGTCACTCGAATGGGTGTTGTAGATGTTAGTTGATTGGTGTTTTCCCCCTATCTTTATCTGTCTCCTTCTCTCTTTGTCCGTCTTCGTCCCCATCTCTCTCTCTCTCTCTCTCTCTCTCTATTATTTATCTTTCTACCTCTCACTTTATCCGTCCTATGCACTGCCCATTTATAAGCCATCCAAATTAAATCACAACACGAATAAATCTCTTTCTATAACATCTACAACTTCACAGGAACAACATTTACAACACAATCACAATCCCTCATCCAAAGTGGACGATACACCAGCCCCAGTCACTAAGAAGGTGGGCGATGGGGGGGGGGGGAGGAAAATGCCACTAGTCTATGCAATATTTATCGCCCTCCCTCGCCCCCCCCCCTTCCTTTCTCTCCCTCCCTCACCTTTTATTCACGTCCCTTCTGCTTTCCTACATTCGCTCTCTTTTTCAGTTGACTCATCCCCGTCATCTTTCTGTTCTTCTTCTCTGTTTGTCTGTCCCCTCTCTCTGTCTCTGTCTGTCTGTCTCTCTCACACACTCCACTCCCCTCTTACTTTCTCACTCGCCTTCTCCTTCCCCATTCTTCCTGTCATACATTTCCTTAATCTCACTTTCCCCTTCCCTCCTCTCTCCCTCCCTCCCCCCTTCCCTTCCTCCCTCCCCCCTTCCCTTCTCTCTCCCTCCCTTTCTTTTCCATTTTCACTTTCCCCCTTTTCTGTCCCCCTCAACATGCCAATCTGCCTTACGGTCGACGCGCGTGTTAATTTGTCCTGTTCAAGGTCCTTTTTTATCACTTTCCTCCTCTTCCCCCATTCGCTGTTTACGGTGTCTGTCTGTCTGTCTGTCTGTTACACTCTGATGACTGTCACATTTTCGCCTCACTCACACGTCTTTTGTTTTGTTTTTTCTTTAATTTTCTTTGTGGAAAGCGTGGTCATAATGATGATTCTGAGGATGGTAGTGATAATGATAATTGTGATGATAATTAAGAATAAGAATGAAGTACATATCTGCTGCCTTTTACGTCCGTGCATTTTTTAACGTTTTTTATTCATTTCCTTCGTCTTCCTCCCTTCCCTCTCTTTCGTCTTTTCCTTTTTTAGCCCTTAACCCCCCCTTTCCTCCTAATTCTTTCTTTCTTTCATCGTCTTCCTTCCTCTTCTTTTTTTCTCCCCATTCTCCACTACCTCGTCCTCTTCCACCTCTTTTATTTCACTTTTCTTTGGTTCCTCTCTCCCCTTCTATTTTTCCTACCATTTTAGCTTTTAATTTTCTTGCCCTTTCGTTCCTACCTTTCTTCCCTCTTCCATTTCTCTTACCTTTTTTTTCTTCTCTTTTTCCCTCCTTCCATTTCCACATTCCCCCTCCTCCCCTATCCAGCTTTAAGTTCCTTCTGTCTCCCTTCCTAATATTCCTCCTACTCCTCCTTCCTCCCATTCTCCCCCTCCTCCCCTTCTCTTTCCCTCCCTCCTCCTCCTCCTTCCTCCCATTCTCCCCCTCCTCTCTCCCCACCTCCCCCTCCTTCCTTCTTTCCCTATCCCTTACCTCTGTCTCTTCACCTCCTAATCTTTCCTCCTTCCTCCCCTTTCCGTTTCTCCTCCTCCTCCTCACTCCCTCCCATTCTCCCCCTCCCCCCCTCATTCCCTACTTCCTCCCCTCCTCCCTTTCTCCTTCCTTCCCCCTCCTCCCCCTTATTCCAGTCACAGGTGGGCGTTTCAAGCGTGTCCCTGTCAACAATCGCTCAAGAAAAACCCATTAGCTAAAATGCAAGTAACTTTTCTCTTTCTCTCTCTCTCTCTGTATTTCCATCTTTCCATCTGTTATTACGGGATTACGCCGGTATAGCGAAAGCGTGCGTTACAACCGGATAATTATATTGATCGCTAAATGCCGAGTGAATTGAGAGTGGCAATTATGGTTTGTCTGAAACTGGTCTTTATACTTGCAGTTATTTTAGTTTTATCGTTGTTTTATTTCATTCTTATATATTTATTGTTTCTTTGTCATGGTTTATTATTTTGTTTTTTGTGGGGTGTTGTTAGGTAATTGTGTATTGATCTTTATATTTTATCAGTATATCATTATTACTTGTATTGCTATTTTTATTCCTATCATCATCATTCTTGTCTCAATAAAAAACATTTTTCTTTTTAATGAAAATCTAAATGATATTCCACATACTTTCAAATGTGTATGTGACATATGAGCCTACATAATAAGGACGGATTATAAATAATGAGGTGAGGATGAGCTGACGAGCGGTTGCCATGGTAACGATGTAAACAACAACGAAACCAAAGATCTCACTGACACAAAACGAAACATCCACTTGCGTGTTCATGAAATTTCGTCCTGTATTTGATAAAAAGCGATTGCTTGGCGTACGCGATATTCGTGTATAGTGTGCATCTATCGAACTCGAAGTACTGTACAAATAAAACGGTATATATCTAGCAACACATTGTATGCACACACACCGCACACATACATTTCGTGTTTATGCACATACACACACTCAGTCCAGAGACACACACATACATACATTCCTTACACGAACACAAACCCTCACAAAACTTCGTAACTTTATCAACTTCACCCTCATGATTCAGAACCCCCCCCCCCCCATTTCCTTCGCATCGGACCCCATGACGAACTCAACCTCATGAGTCTATCTCATCTCAGTACTTCATCAGCTTGAGCTAAATATAAAACCCTAATTATAACCAAAAGCGTGAGTCACAGCCAACTCATATCCGTGAGTCAAAACACCTGGTGATTTCAACGCGTCAACAGATTTTGTTATTCTAACCGACCGAATTAAATTTTTAAAAATCTGTTATCGAAGTTTATCATCGGTAACTTATAGTATAATAAACGAAAAAATAATACGGTAACGGTACGTGATAATATCGTATATTCAGACGGCAAAAACGGATCAATACTCTGCAAATATACCATTAATACACGTAAGGCACCTGACTAATAGCTTGTGTACTTGTGTATTCTTAGCACACGCACGCCCTGAAGGTAAGTGCGAACACACCTGTGAAGATAACGTGTGTACAGGTGTAGAGAGGCAGCACCGTTGGCACTGAGGCCACGCGGCACGCGCGCCCGTGCTGCGCGCCCGCCCACTCTCTCTTCCTCCTTGTTTCTTCCTGTGTGTGTGTGTGTGTGTGTGTGTGTGTGTGTGTGTGTGTGTGTGTGTGTGTGTGTGTGTGTGTGTGTGTGTGTGTGTGTGTGTGTGTGTGTCCCTACATATACATGTACTTATGTAAATATATATACATACACACACACACACACACACACACACACACATATATATATATATATATATATATATATATATATATATATACATATATATACATTATATATATACATATAT
>NC_051422.1:5687797-5695297 GCF_015228065.2 Penaeus monodon
ATTATGGAAATCAAAAATAAAACCCAGATCACAAGAAAACAATATACCAGGGCGTAGCTATCCACGCCACTTATCGTTACATAAGCCTTGGTCGCTTGTCCCTATGACCAGCCCCCCCCCCCAGCCAGCGAGCAGAGCGAGGGTGAGACTCAATGGACAGGCGTTAGACAGAATGCTAAAAGCTCCATATTATTTATAGGAGCGTCTCTGCCATGGTAGCCTCAGCCTAATTTTGTAATTATGTTATTAATGGGTTGGGGTGTGCTCATGTGTGTGTGTGTGTGTGTGTGTGTGGGTGTGTGTGGTGTGTTGTGTGTGTGTGTGTGTGTGTGTGTGTGTGTGTGTATTATATATATATATATATTATATATATATATTATATATATATATATATATATATATATATATAAAACAAATAAATTGTTAGAGCATTGTCGTGTAGCTTTCTGTTGTAGTAAAGTCAATCTGTTTATATGAATGGGAATGTATTTACATGCATACACACACATACACACATACACACACACACACACACACACACACACACACACACACACACACACACACACACACACACACACACACACACACACACACACACCACACACACACACATACACACACACACACACCACACACACACACACACACACACACACACACACACACACACATATACATATATATATATATATATATATATATATATATATATATATATATATATATATATACATATATATATATATATATATATATATATATTATATATATATATATATATATATATATATATATGTATATATATATATACATGTATACGTATACACACACCACACACACACACACAACCACACACACACACACACACACACACACACACACACACCACACAACACATATATATATATATATATATATATATATATAATATTATATATATATATATATATATATATATATATATATATATAGTATATGTATATATATTATATATATATATATATATATATATATATATATATATATATATATATATTTAATTTAGCCGCCAACACCCACCCCAAAACACCTTGAGCCGCCCACCCTCGCCAGACAGAGGTCAGGTGAAGCATAGCAACAGCATAACCCAATATCACGCGGGGCCATTAAGCAATCACGGATCATTGGCTCGCGTCCACCCCGCTCCCATTCGGCGCTCGTGCAATCCATACTTTCCCCATTAAACTATGAACGGTTTAAGGGGGCAGCCAAGCGAATGGGTTTTCCTCCAAGAGTTGTAGGTTGGGGGAGGGGGGGCGTGTGTGTGTGTTGGTGCGTGTTGTGTGTGTGTGTGTTTTTGGTGTGTTTGTGCGTGTGGGTTTTTGTTTTTCTTTTTTTTTTATTTTTATTTTTTCCAAAGATCCTAGCAAATAGTGAGATTGAAAGTGTGTATTTTCCTTCTTTTTCTTTCTTTTTTCCTTTTTCTTTCTTTTTTTTTTTTTTTTCCCTTTTCCTCAAAATGTTTGCAGTAGAGAGAGAGTTTTTTTTTTTTAGAGAGAGAGAGAGATGTTTTTTTTTTTTCATTTCCTTTCTCTTTCTTTTTTTTCTTGACCAAAAAGTAAATAAAAATGGGAGAGTAACTCTAAAAATATGAAAATAGCAAAAAAAAAAAAAAAAAAAAAAAAAAAAAAAAATTTAAATCCAAATTTGTTTAAATTAAAATTTTCTTTTGTTTTAATTTTTTTTTTTTTTTTTTTTCTCTTTTTTTAATGTTTTCATCAATACACTCGTCGCATTGCACAAATTTGCTTGTGATCTGAAATTTTCCAAATACAAAATGGCAAAGGGAAAGATAGCTGGGGTTTAATTTCATCCGGAGAAACTTTTGTTATTCTTAAAAGTTTAAAAGTCCAGTGTTAGATTTTCACTTGGTGATTAAAGTCCAACACTTAACAGACATATTACTTTGGGTGAGGGGGTGGCATGCGGTGTGTTTTGGTTGGTGTGTTGTGTGTGTGTGTGGGTGTGTGTGTGTTTTGTGTGTGTGGGGGGGTGTGGTGTGTGTGTGTGTTGTGTGTGGGTGTGTGTTTTATGTGTGTGTGTTTGTGTGTGTTTGTGTGTGAGTGAGTATTGGGGTAAGTGAATGTAAGTGTGAGTGTGTGTTGTAATATGAAATAAATAAAATAAATAAAAAATAAATAAATATATAAAATATTATATAATATAATATAAAATTAAATATATATTTTGTATCCCCATAATAGTCCTTATGACTTTTTAATCTAAGGGAAATTAAATTTCAAATGAAAACACGCTTTTTCTTTCCAGCTCTGTTCCTTTGACCTTTTCCTTTCTTTTTTATATACTTTGATGTATATTTCGATATTTTTTGCTATTTTCTTTTCTAATTATACTCCTCCCTCTATCTCATCTATCTACGCATCTATCTTCTTATTTTCGGTCTTTTTTCCCGATCGACTATTTTGGGGTCTTTTTAAATATTATATTATTATTATTATTTTAATTATTTTTTATTTTATATATATATATTAATATAAATATATTATAAAATATTTTAATTTAAAATATAATATTATATAAATTATATTATATATTATATTATTATATGTGTGTGTGTGTGTGTGTGTGTGTGTGTGTGTGTGTGTGGTGGTCTAAATAAATAGATAGTAAAAAGATAAAATATTATGTATATGTGGTGTCCATGATCTTTTTATCAACCTTTTCCTTTTTCTTTTCCCTTTCTCTCTCTCTCTCTCTCTCTCTTTCTCTCCTCTCTCTCTCTCTCTCTTCTCTCTCTCTCTCTCTCTCTCTCTCCTTCTCTCTCTCCTTTTTACACAACACAACACCACCAACATTTTCCCTCCACTTAAACCCCCTCTCTTTCTCTTTTCCTCCCTCTCTCTCTCCTCTCTTCCCCTCTCTCTTTTCTTTTCTCTCTCTCTCTCTTTCCCCCCTTCCCCTCTCTCTCTCTCTCTCTTTCAACACACACACACACACCTCATTCACCCCACTCTCTTTCTCTCTCTCTCTCTTCCTTTCCCCCCTCTCTCCCCTCCTCTCTCTCTCCCTCTCCCCCCCTCTCTCCCCTCCTCTCTCTCCCCCCTCTTCCTTTTTCTCTCCCTCTCATTCCCTCCCTATCTTTTCCAACCCTTTTAACATTTTTTGCCAATCGTTCCCACAGTTTGTGAAAAAGACGCACAACTTATACCGCCTTTTGGGAAAAAAGTCAACGTGAAATACGACATTTTGCCCTTTAAATTCGACTTAACGTCTGCCTTTGTAAAGTAACGGTAATAGATTTTTTTTTTCTAATGGAAGAGTTACAAAAAAAATAATGAACATGAGGGGGGAGTAGTTAAATAAGTTAAAATGTAAAAGGCAAGATCGGTCGGCCGGGGAGATTATGATTGGAGTTTCGAATACAAAAGTGAAATTGGGGGTTCCCAAACACCCCCTACTCGTGCTCATATGCGCTTCGAAAAAAAAAAAACGTAGAAGTTGAAGTTTTCCAAACACATGTAAAAGTTTTGACTTCGGATAAAGGGGTCGAAAACCCCAAAATCCACATATTGCAAAGCTGAGGGATTGGGTTTTACAGCGTTGAAGTCGATTGGGTAAATTTTGGGGGCTTAATAATATATTATATATATATATAAAATATTATATTATAAATATATATTTTTATAATTTTATATATAATATATATAATATTATATTATATACAATTTTTTTGTGTGTGTTGTGTGTGTGTGTCTGTGTGTCTGTATATATATATATTATATATTATTATAATATATAAATATAATATATAATATATAATATATATACATATATTATATAAAGTTACATTATATATATATATTATATTATATTATATTATATATATATATAAAATTTATATATTTTTATTATATATTAAATATATATAATATATAATATTTAAAATATATATTAGAGAGAGAAAGAGAGAAACGTCAAATAGACAAAAGACAAAGGAAAATGATGCAGGGTCAGAAAAACCCAAGAAAGGGGAAAAAAACAAGGGGGAAAGGGGGGTAAGACAAAGGGAATCGAGGTGAAAATGAGGATGAGAGGAAAGCGAAATAAAAAAATGAAAAGGGGTAAAAAAAAAAAAAATGAAAAAAAATAAAAAAAAAATAAAAAAAGAAGATATCAGAAAAACACGACGAAAATGGAAGATAAAAAGTAAAATGTAAGAAAACCCGACAGGGAGAGAGGCGGAGGGAAAAAAAAAGGATAAAAAGACAAACAGAAAAGTGCGAAAAAATAGAGAGAAAAAGACACGGGGAAAGGAAGGGGGAGTTTAAGTGGGGCAAAATACGGAAAGATAGATAGCGATCGAGGGGAAGAGATGAGGAACGACCAGGAGAGAGAAATAACAGTTTAAACCAGGAAGGCGAGAGGGGAGTGCAAGAACAAAAAAAAAACACAGAAAGACGAGAAAAACGGAAAAAAGAAAAAATCTTGATAGAGTAAGTAAGAAGATACATAGACTTTTGGGGAGGAGAATTTAGTTTCCTTTCTTTCATTCTTCCCCATCTTTCTCTCTCTCTCTCTCCTCCTCTCCTTCTCTCTCTCTCCTCTCTCTCTCTCCTCTCTCTCCTCTCTCCTCCCCTTTCCTTCTCTCTCCTCTCCTTCTCATCATTCTCTCTCTCTGGTCTCGTCCTCCCCCCCGGTCCCCTTTTCCCTCTCTTATTCTCTCTCTCATTCTTTTTCTCCTCCTCCTCTCTCTTCCCTCCCCCCTCCTCTCTTCCCCTCTCTCTCCTCTCTCCTCTCTCTCTCTCTCCTCAAATCATTCTCCTCTCTCCCCTTTTCTCTCTCTTCTCTCTCTCTCCTCTCTTTTCTCTCTCTCTCTCTCTCTCTCTCTCTCTTTCTCTATCATTCCTTTCCCCCGGTCCTTCTCGGTCTCTCTCTCTCTCCCCGGTCTTCCCTCTTCTCTTCATTCTCTCTCTTCAGGTCTCTCTCCTTCGGTCTGTGTGTGGTGGTGTGTGTGTGTGTGTGTGTGTGTGTGTGGGTGGGGGGGTTTGTGTGTGGGGGGTGTGTGTGTGGTGTGGTGTGGTGTGTGGCGCGCTGGTGGTGTGTGTGTGTGTGTTTGGTGTGTGTTTGTGTGTATGTGTGTTTGGTGTGTAAAAAAATTAAAAAAAAATAAAAAAGTTGTAAAAAAAAAAAAAAAAAAAAAAAAAAAAAAAAAAAAAAAAAACACAAACAGGGGCCGGGGGGGAGGAGGAGAAAAGGGAGAAACGAAAAACGGGGATAGGGAAAAAGGGGAAAGGAAGATAAAAGCAAGGGACAAAAAAAAAAAAAGGAAAAAAAAAAAATATAAAAAAAAAAGAAAACAATATAAAAAAAAAGGGAAAAAATAAAAAAAAAAAAAAAAATTTAAAAAAAAAAGAAGGGAAAAAAAATAAAAATAAAAAAAAAAAAAAGAAAAAAAGAAATAATAAAAATTAAAAAAAAAGAAATTAAAACAAAGTTAAAAATTTATATAATATAAAAATTTTTTATCCCATCTTTTTCCTCCTCCCCTTCCCCCAAAATTTAAAAATTTTTTGGGGCTATTTATTATTATTTGTATTTTAATAAAAATTTTTAATTTTGGTTTTGTTTTTTTTTGTGTTTGTTTTATTTTTTTTTAAAGCTTTGGGTTTTAAAAAATTTGGGGTTGAGACAGATATAGAGAGAGAGAGATAGAGAGAGGAGATGAGATAGAGTATATAGATATAGCGTAGAGGATAATGTAGGAGAGATAGAGGAGAGGTGATAGAGAGGGATATAGAGAGAGAGATCGAGATAGGAGATAGCGAGAGATGAGAGACATAGATAAGAGAGTAAATAGAGATAGAGAATAGATAGAGAGAGATATAAAAGAGATAGGAGAGAAGATATAAAAGAGAGAGATACTAGGAGAGATATATAGAGATATAGAGAGAATAGTATAGAGACAGATCATGCGCTGCTCTCTCTTCGCGCGCGGGAGAGATAGAGAGAAATAGTAGGAGAGAGCGATAGATAGTAGCTCGATGATATAGTAGTTATAGAGTGTATATATAATAGATAGATATAGATAGATAGAGATTAGTGGGTATGGTGTATATAGATATATATATACAGCTAGAGGATAGAGAGAGGAGAGAGTAGATAGAGGAGAGTTGAGAGAGAGTATACAGATTATATATATATGTATAGATCGAGTAGGCAGAGAGCAGATAGATAGGATAGAGAGATGAGAGATGAGAGAGAGCAGAGGAGAGAGAGATAGAGAGAGTGATAGGGATGGGATAGAGTATGGTATAAGTATATAGAGAGAAGAGAGATAGAGAGAGAGAGTAGAGAGAGAGTAGAGCGAGAGAGAGAGGGAGATAGTAGGATGAGAGTAGAGAGGATATCTATAGAGAGAGAGAGAGACAGAGAATATATATAGGAAGATAGAGAAGAGATATAGGATCGAGATAGGAATGGAGAGAGATAGAGAGAGAAGAGATAGAGATAGAGATAGAGAGATAGAATAGAAGAGATATATATATATATAGATAGATACAGATAGATCGATAGAAGATAAACATACAGATAGTATATAGTGAGTATAGAAGATATAGAGATGAGATAGAGAGATGAGATATAGTAGAGAGATATGAGAGATGAATATGAGAGTAGAGATATATATAGATAGGGCACATAGAGAGAGAGAAAGAGTAAGAGGAGAGCGAGAGAGAGAGAGAGAGATAGAGAGATAGATAAGTATAGAGTATATATATAAAGAAGAGATAGTAGAGATAGCATGAAAAATATAGACGCAATATATAAAAGTTATAGATAGAATAGAGATAGAGTAGAGGAGATATATAAATTATATATATATATATGTATATAATATATATAGAGATATATATATATATATGATATATATATATAGATATATATAGATATATATATAAATAAGATAGATATATAATATAGATATTAGATAATATATAGAGATATTATACGAGAGAGATATATAATGAGATATAAGGTATTTTTTAATTTTAATTTACTTTACATATATATATATAAATATATATATCTTAATAGATATAGAGCTATATATATATATAATATATATTATATAGATATGCGTTGTTGTTGTGTGTGTGTGTGTGTGTGTGTGTGTGTGTGTTAGTGTGTGTGTGTGTGTCTGTGTTTGTGTGTGAGTGTGTTTCTGTGTGTAGATATAATATATGTATGTGTATATATATTTATGTGTTTATATATATATATACAAGTACACGTGCGTTTGTGTATGTATGTGAGAATATGTATGTAGATTACGTTTATTATTCTAACATTTGCAGTAGGAGAATAGATGATTATTGAATATGTATAGATATAGACATGCAGATGTAACAGATATAAATATATACAGGAATGATATCGAAGCATTAGGAGTGGATGTGTATGTGTTTGTGTGTGGTGTGTGTGTGGGGGGGTGGTGGGTGT
>NC_051422.1:5702797-5707797 GCF_015228065.2 Penaeus monodon
TATATATATATATATATATATATATATATATATATATATATATATATATATATATATATATGCATACACACATTTATTTATTTATTCATTTATAAGAATATAATCACACGGAAAGGCACATTGTGTATTTGTATGCTTCATATATATACATATGTGTTTCCCGGACTATTTTCACGTGTCACCCCTTTTGTTATCTTTGCAAACTGGCTCCCTCGTGTGCGTCAGGCTAATTGTGTAGGTTAAAAATGCAGCTATATTTGCCTTTGTTTATGTCTGCGTTACAATACTTGCACTGGCACGAATTATAGTTATTCATCTAATGAAATAGGTTTAGAATATAGTTACAATATACAAGTTTAATTACACACACACACACACACACACACACACACACACACACATATATTATATATATATATATATATATATATATATATATATATATATATATATATATATATATATATATATATATATGTATGTGTGTGTGTGTGTGTGTGTGTGTGTGTGTGTGTGTGTGTGTGTGTGTGGTTCTTTATATACATATGTGCATACACATATCGAACTATATGCACATGTACACACACATATACACATATGCATATACATATACATATCTAAACAAACCTATCTATATATCCCTCCTAATTCAAGGCTTACATTTGAAATGCAAATAAAAAATATGGCCAAACAATTTCATCTAACTTAGGCATCATTCGCAAGTGCAAGAAGATTTATGAAGATGACAACATTACTCATAGACGCTTCTTCTCTTTCATTCTGCCTCATCTTGAGTATTGTTCTCCTGTGAGACTGTCTACTGCAGAATCACACTTAAGACTTCATGATCATTCTTTTAATTCCATTAAATTTCTCCTGTCTGACTTAGATTTACTGGGCATCGTAGGGATATTGGGAGCCTTTCAGTCTTATGCAAGATTGTAGCCGATAATTCACACCTCTATATGTTCTTACCTGATTTTGATCAACCTGCAAGAGTTACTAGATGTTCCATTATCCTCAATGCAATGACATTTAGTGGAAGTCGATCGTCTGCTTCTCAGTTTTCAAGAAGCTTTTTTTACTGCTATTAGTTGGCTTTGGAATAGATTGCCTTCAGAGACTGAAGCTTCGAATCTTGATAAGGTTAAAAGATCAGCTAATATGTTTTAAACAGCTGAGGATTTTCAACCATCTCTTTCTTTCTGAGCTGTGTTTTGACCTGCACTGACACCTTTGGTGGTATGATTCTTGAAATTTTCAGTGTGGTTCTTTATATGACTCAACGTGATGATGATGATGATGATGATGATGATGATGATGATGATGGTGATGATGGTGATGATGATGATGATGATGATGATGATGATGATGATGATGATGATGATGATGATGATAATGATGATGATGATGATGGTGATGATAATGATAATAATAATAATAATAATAATAATAATAATAATAATAATAATAATAATAATAATAATGACAACAACAACAACAACAATAATAATAATAATAATAATAATAATGATAATAATAATAATATTAATAATGACAACAACAACAACAACAACAACAATAATAATAATAATAATAATAATAATAATAATAATGATAATAATTCCCGCAACATCACCCAACCCAGACATGACCTTCCCATAGAGCCGTAGACACAAGTTCTTCAGGAGGATTATAGAGCCGGCGAGACTCGAGACCTCCCCCCTCCCCTCCCCTGCCCCAAGTTCGGTTTCTTAAAGGCGTGGCTTCATCCACAATAAAACGAGAAGGTTTTGAATGCGAAGGAGCACATCTTCAGAGCCGCATTAAGGTGCTCTCTCTCTCTCTCTCCTGACTGAGTCCTCCTCATCTCTCAGAACTTCGAATACTTTTTTGATGTTGGGTTAGCCGGGTGCGTGAGGCTGTGTACATTCTTTTTCATGTGTGTTGGGACTCTGGGATGGAGAGGTCGCGGCGTCTGATGAACGGAGATGCAGATAGGCGTGTAAGTTCATGTGTGGATTAATAGATGCGTAAACGTTAATGCATACACGTAGAAGAACATAAGCACATGGAACGTAAATATATGCGCATGGACATACATACGTAGACACGCTCATATGCAAAGACAATTAACAAATCTATACTCAGACACACACACACACTTCCCCCTACAAAAAAAAACAAAACAAAAAAACAAAGACAAACACATGCATACACCCAAACACACCTACACACACACACACACACACACACACACACACACACACACACACACACACACACACACACACACACACACACACACACACACCCATACACACATACTATACATACACCCAAACACGCCAACACTCCCCCAAACAAACACCCAACCCACCTCTTTAATCGAACGAAAAATCAACAACGAATATTGATTCCCGAGATCGCCACCTGCGTCACTCTGATCCGGCATTTATTGTACCACAGCGAAATGTTTGATATGCCTCAGACGCAGCAGGGGATTTGAGAAACATCGCCCGGCAGACCAGCAAACGGAATACTAATATTGGATATGATGCTCGGTTCATCTGGCCATATTTTTTTTTGTTTAATGTGGGTGTATATATATTTCATGTGTGTTTTAGGGTGATTGTGGATTTGTTTTCTTGTTATTTTAAATATATTTCATGAATTTGTTTTGTTTGTTTTTGTATTAGGTGAAGGTTTAGTTTAATGGGGTATGGTAGTCTTAGCATTTTGATGTATGATGGGGTATAATATTCTCATTACGTAAATATTATCAATCTTTATATTGGCTAGAGTTACATGATATGATAAAGAGACAAATTTTTAAAGGTGTTGATGCATTTATCTTGCCTGTTTACATTAGTTAGTGTGATGGGACCTGATTTTCTTATTATTATCTTAGTATTTATAATATCTATTTTATATTAATGATGATGAGATCTGAATTTCATATCAGATAGGCGTAATAATGCTTCTTATTTTATATAGAATTGTTAGTTTGATGGGATATGATATTATCATCTAGGTGCTAGAATTAGTCAACTTTGGTTATACTTAATTAATATGACGTAATATGTTTTTCTTCTCATACTGATGTATCTATTTTGCCTATCTTATGTCAGTTTAAAATGTTGGATAATGTGATAGAAGACAATTTTCCTATCTATTCCATGAAATCAGCTTGTTTATATTAGTTGTAACGTTATTACGATTTATTAAGATTTTCTGGCCAAATTGATATATTTATTTACTTTTTTCTTATTTGATAACTGACACATGATCGATCTTGCATAAATAAACCAAATTGCCCTAACTAATATACAAAGGAGTGCGTTTATTGTGATTGATTCTCGGCTAAATAGGCCTGCGCTGGAGTAATTCATTCTGACTGACCTCTGGTTAATATAAAACAGTTCTGGAGTAGGCTTATTCTCCCCGATCCTCGACCACTATAGACCTGTGCTGTGGTTTGGTCATTGTGGTTTAACTCATGGTGGCCTGTTCTTTAGGAGTTATGAACTATATTTAGTATCGTGTTTTTTCGTAATGATTCTTAACTAAACAGGCCGATTTTGGGGCTTGTTTATTCTGAATATTCTAAGAAAAGGAAAAAGAAAAAGAGAGAAAGAAAGAAAATGTGTATATTCTTCATTAATTTTATTTTTCTTCATTTTTTTCTTAATGGACCCATGTTTTAGCCTTTTTCACACGCAACCCTCGACTAAACTCAATTCTTAACAAATATAAACATATGCTAGGATATTTTTCTGTACAAACCCTACCTAGGAGACCCATTCAGAGATGGATCCAATGCACTCGATTTTTCCCTCCTAATAACCCCAGTTTATTGCGAGAGAAAGGTCACGATTTTTCCCTTTAAGAGGAGTGCTTTTTGACCTTTAAGAGCTGAACTTGACAACCGTGGAAGGAATTCTGATTTATCGAGCCCACGGTTGGCTAAAGATATTGTAAAAAGGGGCGGCATGAGAGAGTTCACACTTGCTCTATATTTTCAGTGAGATGATACAGGGAATGTTGCACCTTTGCTGGAAATATAGAGGTAGTATTTATATTTGCAGTGAGAGTATATGTGTATTATATCTTCAGTGAAAGTATATGTGTATTATATCTTCAGGGAAAGTTTATGTGCATTATATTTTCAGCGAAAGTATGTATGAAAAATTAGTGTATTATATTATCAGTAAAAATATAGGCGCATGGTATAACTGCATTATTTTTTTCAGTGAAAGTATAAATGCATTATATTTTCAGTGAGAGCATATAATGTACAATATTTTCAGTGAAAGTGTAGAGTCCTATTTTCAGTGAGACTATATAAGTGAACTATGTTTTAATAGATGTCCTGTACACATTGACGTTTAACTTACTCAAAGGTGTATGCATTCTAGAGTATCAGATTAACCTGATGACCATGAACATAAAAAGTATGAATGAGAATGAATGTCTTAACAAGATGTATTTGACCAGTTTCGATTATTTCTGACGAAGATATAATCCAAATACATCTCTTGTATTGTGAAGATATTCATTCGCATTCATACTTTTTATACATTTGTCAACATGAATATGGTTCATAACTATGAGTATCAAATGAAAGTGATGACCATGAATATCGGATGATGAATATTAATAGTAAATAAAAATGACGAAAGTTAATGATTGATGAAAATAAATACCGGATAAAAATGACGGCAGGGGGTGCCATTTTTTTTTTAACATCGATACCAAAGGATGACGAAAAGGATGACGACCATGAATGCGACGAATGCCAAAGAAAAAATCAATATCAAGTTTTATATAACGTTGACATATCCCGGAAGTAAACAAACAAACATAAGAGGGGAGACAGGAAATGCGCGCACACACACACACACACACACACACACACACACACACACACACACACACACACACACACACACACACACACACACACACACACACACACACACATATACTATCACACACCT
>NC_051422.1:5710297-5717797 GCF_015228065.2 Penaeus monodon
AGAGAGAGAGAGAGACACTCTGTCGAGAGAGAGAGAGAGAGAGAGAGAGAGAGAGAGAGAGATAGACACTCTGTCGAGAGAGAGAGAGAGAGAGAGAGAGAGAGAGAGAGAGAGAGAGAGAGAGAGAGTTAGATAGATAGATAGAGAGAGAAATAGATAGGTAGGTAGACAGATAGATAGATAGATAGGTAGACAGAGAAAAAGAGTGAGAGTAACGTTGCTAGAGTGATAATGATACAAAAGATAAATATAGAGATACACTGGTAGATAGACAGACATATAACTAGACAAACAAGGCAGACAGACAGAGAGAGAAAAAAAAACACAATTATTATGTGATAGATATAACGAAACATGAAGATGAAAAACAATTTCTTATTCAACAAGATTTATTTATCTTTATTCAACACAGCTTTCCCATTTGCTCTGTACGTTAAAAATAAGTTTCCTGTTTAGAGCCAAACTTTATCTCTACCCTTACCAACACTGAACAGATAATTGGAAAGTTCAGTGTATTTAGTATCCGTTGTTTGACTGGTTCGGATCAATTAAGCTATGTTAACAATACACACAGTCTAGTATTACTGTTAGCGAAAAACAACACAGTTTTCTTATATGGTATAGAGTATGCCTATGTGTGATGGGAAGGTTAAGATAATCGGAATTCAACACTACATCTCAGATTAAAGATAAACACACACACACGCACTCACGCACGCGCACATGCACATGCACATGCACGCACACACACACACATGTACAATCTCATTTCCTTTTCGGCTAGGAATGGATGATGATTATTCCTGTATTTTCATTATTACTATTACCATTATCATTATTATTGTTTTCATTATCATTGTTATTATTATTATAATTTTTATTTACCATTATTATTATTATCTTTATCACTCTCATTATTTCTATTACTATTATTATTATTATTACCGTCCTGTTTATTATTATTATTATTATTATTATTATTATTATCATTATTATTACTTTTGTCACTGTTAGCATTGCAATTATTATCACTGTTCTTCTTCTTCTTATTATTATCGCTATTGTCACTGATATAATTGCAACTATTATCACTTTTCTTATTATTATGATCATTATCATTATTATTATTATCATTCTATTCTAATTTCTTAATCTCTCGACGAAAACATTGTCTGTGGCCTTTGGTTTGTGAAAAAAAAATGTGTTCTCGTCTTGAAGGATTTTTCTACAGCATGCTTACACACCGTCATATATACGCGTGTGTACGCGTTTATGTCCTTTATTGTGTGAGTATTTGTGTGTAAGTGTGTAAGTGTGTATGTGACGATAACAATAGAATTAACGGATGTGTTATTTATCTTCTTCGTCGACAAAACTCTCTTGAACAACTTGAGTGATCTAGAACTATCATTTTTAAGTTCGAGCCTCAGTTTTCTCCCACCCTTAAAAGAGAACTTATAGATACGTTGGTGTTTTATAGATACATTCGTGTACATTTTTAGAACCCCCCCCACACATACATGGTTCTTTCACCTTCAGAAAAATATCGGCATTTCTATCTCTTCATTTGTACGATCATTAAAGAACAATAACCAAAGGATATACACTGATTTTGACATATAATAAATTGTCGACATCTTAGTAAGCGCATTCCAAATATGAATTGTATTTAATGTTGCCAACGCGAACAAATAGATCACTTTTTAATACATGAGCAGCATAATCATCGTTATTCTTTCGAAAAAAAACACACATTTAAATCTCTGCAACACGGGAAATTCCAAGAACATTTTTGGGTTTCGGAATAATTATATACCCCCCCCCAAAAAAAAAGAAAAAAAAAGAAAAAAAAAGAAAGATTAACTCGGCCGTAAAAAATCACTATGCTCTTGTTTTAAAATGAAATTAATTAGTATTTCTGCGAGATGATAGATTACAAATTAAATATGATATATATTTTTTTCGTATTCTATTTCATATGTTGGTAGAATGTCCTGATGTAAATCTGATAACAATATCGCTGTTTGAATGCATTTTAATTCAACATGCAAGTTGGGCCAAAGTACCTGGATTTTAGAGGATCCAATACAATTTATTCTGGATGGATCTGACGATATCCTTAGTAGCAAATGTACATTTCAGAACACTAAATAGTTATTTTTTATCTAGTACTACGACTAATCAGCCAATATTTTCTAATGAATATTTGTAGCGAAATGACAGATTGAATCTTGTTAACATTCATAGTGATCTATAAATATGTATTTCATACTAATTATATATCAGTTATATATCTTGTGATTATATTTTATATTTTTATATTTCTATGATAACTGGATTCACAGATGCATATTGAGTATCATCCCAATTCGGTGTAAGTTTACATAGTGTTGTGGGCAAATATATTGCTAGAATAGCGTCTACAAACTGAATCAATTTTACCTTGTTGAGTGAAAATTGATTTACATTTCATTCAATCACCAACACATGCAGCTTAATTTTAATATTGCTGATCATAGAACGTGTGTCTGATTATCCATTCATTACTCTTGAAATCATTATGCATTTTTTTTAGTCTTTAAACTGAAAAAAATCCAGTTTCAAGATTGTCCCTTTCTTATCATTCCAGGTTCTGCCAGCTATGTCATCTCTACTTCATTCATGTCTGGCTTCAGTGATACCTGTTTGTGATGGCCAAACGCCCATTGCATACTGACCTGATGCAACATGTAGATTGCTTGCAAGGTTCGCCATCTCACGCTGAATGCAAACTGGTCTTGCCTCTGTCCCCACGAAGATCAACCGATGCAGTGACACACAAGTGGTGGTGGAAAAGCGAGCGGGAAAGATGTGGGCGGCATGGTGACAGTGACGCCCACGATCCAAGGCTTACATCACCGGACAGACCATGAGCAAGCCGCAGGGTAGTCGCAGCCCTTTGTATTTGCCCAGGACGCGAGCGGTTTTGGCGTGGGCGTGTATGTGGGTTTGGGTCCTGCTGGAGGTCTCGGCGGAGTGCCCGAAGGTGTGCGAGTGCAAGTACCGCGGCGGGAAGGAGCTGGTGGTGTGCCGCAACGCTCACTTCATCGACATCCCTCGCGGTCTCCCTCCCAGCACCCAGGTGCTCGACCTTCGCCACAACAACCTCAAGATTCTTCCGCGCGATGCTTTCGTCTACTCGGGCCTCGTCAACCTCCACAAGGTCTGGCTCAACTACTGCAAGCTGATGTGGCTCGAGGACGGCGCCTTCCGCAAGGTGGCGAACGTCCTCGAGCTCGACCTCAGCAACAACAACCTCCGCTCGGTGCCCTCGGGAGCGCTGAAGGACCTGGGTCGCCTGAGGGAGCTGAGGATTGCGGACAACGATCTCAGTACTATCACGAATTCAGCATTCAAGTACTCCCTAAGTTTAGTCCAGCTGGATCTTAGCCAAAATAGAATAGCGACTATAGAACCTGGGGCCATAATGATTCTCAAGAACCTAGAGGTGCTCAACATAGCCGACAACAAGCTAACGGCATTAGACGGGAGCGAACTGCGGCCACTGTCTCTGCTGAGCGTCATTCGCCTCGAGGGCAACCCGTGGCACTGTGACTGCCACTTGCGGTCGCTGCGGCAATGGTTCTATGACCGCAGCATGGCAGCTTCGGTCCCCCCCTCGTGCTCGAAGCCTCGCTGGCTGATGGGGAGGGACTGGCAGCTTTTGGAGAACGAGGAATTCATCTGCGTGCCCAAGGTGACTGCCATTGCTCCAAGGGTGCTCGCTGCCTATGGCGAAAATGTGTCACTGTTGTGTAATGTAGAGACAGAGGTAGAGACAACTATATTCTGGTTGTTTGGCGACAGCCCGGTGTACAACACGAGTGAAGTTGAGCAATATGAAGTCTCGGAACTTCTGTCTCCCAATAACACGACGTACATCTCCAACTTCACCATAACGGACATCGCGCCCGAGGACCAGGGCGTGTACCGGTGCGTGGCGGAGAACAGGGCGGGGCGCGGGGAGACCAACTTCACGGTGCAGGTCTCGCACGAAGTCGCTGAAGTTCGAGTAGCAAACATTGAAGAAACTTCTTATATGACAGAAGGCCTACTAGGCGGTATTGCTACATCTGTATCAGTGTTACTGCTTGCTTGTAGTCTTTTATACTGTAAATTTCGTAGTGCAAGAGTGCATGAGCCGGAACAGAAGGTCGAAGAATCCCCGGAACCGCAAAGCTCCACCTGCGACGCCCAGCACAAGTTCGCTGGCTACCACATCATCCCTTCGTGCGACTCGGAGGAGGCCCAGGCGCCGCGCGACGCCGAGGTGCAGCAGGCGTGGGCCTGCAGGGAGGTGTCCAGCAGTGACTCGAGCCGGCCCACGGAGGTTAGCATTGAGCCCGGACTCATGCAAGACCCGTCACCGCAGGGACCCAGCGCCCTGACCATGGCCCCCAGCAGCGTCTCATTCGTCCAAATCCCCAAGATGGAAGCGGCCTATACCCTCAACCTCCCGGAAGAGCGAGGGCGCTGGAAGAACTTCACCTGCGGCAACAGAATGTGCGGCCGCTCGGTGTCCCAGGCGTCCCTCCGGGACAGTGAACAATACCCCGACCTGCTGGACCTCCCGCACTCCCAGCTGACGCAGCTACAGAAGCAGCCGCAGCAACTTCACTCGATTCAGACCCAGGATGGAGTTGAGGTTCAGACCACCAGCCCAGCCTTCTGTACTAGACCGTGAGTAGAGAAAAGTTCGTCGAATTAATCTTTTAATGCTTCTACCTCCTCCTCTGAGTATCCTCTTAACTCTCTCCTTTATCATCTTGCATTCCCACTATTTATAGCAGATCCCCCAGGTTCTCAGGTCTATCCACCTGTAAATAATAGACTACATATATAAAGAGACACTCGATAAACAGACGCCTTTACGCCCGTAGAAGGACCCGCAGTGACGCCGTCTGTAGGTCAGCGTCGGTCCGACAGACGTCCTCAACACAGGCATCTCCTCAGAATAACCAGCAAGACCCATCAGACTATAGGTTAGTGGAGACTCTTCTTCCTTTGTTGAAGTGCCGATGCTGAATTCCTTGTGAGCTAAAGTGTAGGCGGTTTCTGCATATTCAAAATTTGAGATATGTGTAGAGGTATTCACTGCTAATGGGGAATGCTGCTGTTTAACAAAGGACATTTCGTTTTCATAATAACAATGGCGTATTAAGGTTTGTTGTTCGCTAATAATAGGGGATCTGCACTCCGATCTTGTTCTGTCCTGTACTCTACAATATGCATGACGCACTTACATTTACTCCAAATGACAATTAATAGTTTAGTAATGCAACAAGAATTTAAGTACTCTTGAGGTAGAATCCTTACTTATTATTATCATAATTATCATCATCATCAATCATCATCATCATCATCATCATCATCATCATCATCATCATCATCATCATCATCACATCATCATCATCATCACATCACCATCACCATCACCATCACCACCATCACCACCACCATCACCACCACCACCATCACCATCACCATCACCATCACCATCACCATCACCATCACCATCACCATCACCATCACCATCACCCATCACCACGTCTCGTCATCGTCAATCATCATCATCATCATCATCATCATCATCATCATTTTTGTAATTATTATTACCAGTATTGTTATCATTAGTATTAATATTATTGTTAGTATCATTATTATCAATTTTACTATAATAATAATGACAGTAGTAATAATAATATTATTATTATCATTATTATTACTACGACTGCTACATTACTACCACAAATAATGAAAATAATAATGAATAATAATAATAATAATAATAATAATAATAATAATAATAATAATAATAATAATAATAATAATAATAATAATAATAATAATAATAATAATAATAATAATAATAATAATAATAATAATAATAATAATAATAATAAAAAGAAATAATAATTAATGGTAAAACACTCTTCCGTGCTGATACTATGGAAGGAAAACCCACAATACAAAAACTAGATCTCGTTTTTGTATTGTGGGTTTTTCTTTCAACAACAATAATAATAATAACAATAATAACAACAATTATTATTATTACTATCATCCTTATTGCTATTATCATCCTTTTTATTATCGTCATTATCATTGTTGCTATCACTGCTATTATCATGATCATTTAACACTGTCTACCCAACCAATTCCCTTCAGGTCCTCCAGTGCTCTCAATCTCGCCCTTAGCGAAGCAGCATCCAACGCGTACGCTCACGCCCACGCCCACCTGCCCATGAGCAGCCATCAGTGTCTTCCCACGCCGCCCATGCTGGAGAGTCACGACCCGAGGGCGCTGCGACAACTTGTGGCATCCCAGAGGTTATAAGAGAGGCTGTTGTGTGTGTGTGTGTCTTCATTATATGCAGATTAACGCTCATCCACTTTCATATCATGCAGGAATTAGTCGAGCCTCGTCGTTTGCCATTCAACAGGATGTGCAAATCCAATTTTGTTCTGGTCCTGTTCCCTGTTATTAAATCGCGTTTTTGTTTTCTCTCTGTGTGCACAGGACCGACTGCACGCCCGCGGGAGGTGCGTGCAAACATGCTGACACGGCGGACCCTTACCACTTCGAATACCACGCGGCTCAGCTCGAGAAGTTCCTGCAGGAGTACCGCTGTCTCCAGGCGCAGCTCCTCCACATGAAGCAGTCGTATGAGGCGCATAAAAGGGCAGGTTCCATGCCGAGGTGAGAGCTTTAAGGAGAAAAAAAAAAACGTTTTGATGTGTTTATTTCCATGTGGTTGAGTACTGGTTTAGTATACTGGTTTATGCAAATTGTCTTTTGTTAAAAGCATTAGGAGCTTTATATCGGATTAAACTCATTAATATTTCAACTTCACTCTGTTTCTACAGAGCTGGCGATTATGCTCTGACGTTTTGCTTTGTTTATTTTGATGGTAATACCAGTTTATTTAAATTGCATTTTGTTATGTATTAATAACTTTGTGTCGGGTTAAACCCATTCCTATTTCTGTATTGCTCCCTTTCTTTATGTCTGGTTGCTATGCTGTTTGTGCTCGTATATCTCGCATATTACAGGTTGCTTATCCGCCAATGCGTGTGTGCGTGTGTATGCAAATTTCTTTATGTGTTGTATGTCTTTCTAGTCTATTTTTTTTACCACAGCATATCTTATTTTGTTAATATTTTCCAATATTTCGTCACCTGCTTCAGGTTGGACTGCTGCTCCCAGGTAGGCGAGGGCGCCCAGGGCAGCCCCGTGCCTGCCCTCCCCAAGGAGGTCTGCTGCGCCTGCACCTCCCACTCGCCCTTCGTGGGTCATCCCGCAGAGGGCGCAGAGAAGGCCCCGCAGGCAGCTTCTGTCGTGTCCGGATACCCAGGGGGACAGCAGCTCAGCTCCCCCTGCGGCTTCACGGCGGAGAGCGACGTGCCCCAGCCCGTGCCCTGCGGGTATGCGGGGCCCAGCGGCATGTCGCCAGTGTGCCC
>NC_051422.1:5730297-5732797 GCF_015228065.2 Penaeus monodon
ACCTGGACGACAAATACTGAAGACTTATTGCAAAAAAGAACTTTAGTGTTGCAAGGCCGAGTTGAAGAGCAGTGCCTATTCCTGCGCCGCTGGTGACTCTGGGTCGACTTGCAATTTTGATGACAAATTCTATGAATATTTTAAAAGTAGCGCAGATAATCTTTCATCCAAAAGGGAAGGAAACGTTGTTGTCATATTTTGCAGAAGGTTGTTTATTGGCCTCTCTCTATCTGTATATTTACGTGCATGCATACGTAAATACATCTTTCTGTTTATATCTCTGTATATGTTTATATGCATGTACTCTCTCTCTTTCTCTCTCTCTCTCTCTTTCTTGTTTCTCTCTGTTCTCTCTCTCTCTCTCTCTCTCTCTCTTGCTCACTCTCTCTCTTCTCTCTCTCTCTCTCTCTCTCTCTATCTCTTCTCTCTCTCTCCCCCTCCCTCCCTCTCTCTCTCTCTCTCTCTCTTGTAAGGTGTCCGTGAGCGGAGCCCTCTTATCACACCGTCAAAGTGGCGATGCCCCGTGAAGCGGGATAAAAGGCATAAGGGCCGGGATAGGTGGGCCCTGTTTACTCCATAAAACAAACAAAAAAAGCAAAAGTTGAAATAAAAATCCCTCACAAGCCCTCATGAGAAGAATGGGGTGTCTGAAGTAGCAGTATAGGTGCTTCTATAAATACCAATGCACATTTAAAACTCTCATTAGCATGCCCAGCTTTCTCTAACAATGGCAAGAATAAGGCTCAGATACAACCTTTTTCGTTCCATTTCGTCGGCAAATCACTGTAGGATCCATGGGGAGGAGCACACAAACACACGTTCGACTTGACACACTTTATTCATTCCGTATGGCCCCCTTATATAGGCGGGAGGAGAGACAACATGAACATTAACTTTTTCTCCAGAATTATTTAAAATATGATTTTGATACAGGAACAGGTAGTGGTCACTACAGAGTAAAATACATATACTTTCAGTTTTAAAAAATAACATATAAAAATAATGTTAAAAGAAAGTGCAGATACAAATATTTATGGCATAAAAATGGTCATCAAAAAGGGGCAATAAAAACAATAAAACATGAAAAAAAATGGACAACACTAATCATCCTGCTTAAAATAAAAAGATACTAAAACACATAAGATCTGCACTGAATAAAAGTAGTAAAAAAAAATGTGTCACGAAACTTTTATAATTATTATTTAAAAAAACACAGAAAAACTAAATTAGCCTTGTATGACTAAAAATAGATCAACAAAAAAATTAAACTCAAAAACAGAAATCATATAAAACATTAAAATTCTGGTACAACACGAAATAAAGAAATGTAAAACTAAGCGGCAGTTCGGTATCACGAAGCCCCGCGGTTCTAAAATGCCCGACATCAAAACAAGAAAATCATACAATCAAATTATAAAACTGAATATACATATGTACATGGTTTTCGACTATACAACAAGAGCTGCGTATACATAAAATTATATAAAGTAAATAAATGTAAGTGTCAGGCGATCCGTCTGCTGTGGCTCCTCCAGGATCATACGAATTCCCGTTGGCCAGGGATAAGGTCAGGATAAAGGGTTAAGGGTTCAGTTAGGGTAGTAGGGACGTAGAAATAAGGAATTGGATAAAGGAAAGGTAGGGAGAGATCAGGGATGATGGCAGATAGATATAAAGTATAGGCAAGAGAAAGGCTAGCATAGTGAGGGTAGATCTAGTGAGGGTAGCACAGTGAGGGTAGATCTATAGTATAAGTACCATAGAATAAAAGGGCAAGAGAATTGCAAAAAAAAAGGGGGGGGGAGGTAGAAGGAAGGATAGGGCAACAGTGTATAGAGAGGGAAAACAGACAAAGATGAACAAATAAGAAGAAAGCTTTGAGACTTAGCTAGGCTAGCATAAGGAAAAGCTAAAACCATGAATATAAGTGCTAGAGATCTGGAGAGCAGAAATATGAACAGAAAGGAGAAACTAAGGAAGAGAAGGAAAACAATGACAGGGAGAACTAAAACAAGACAAAAAGGAAAAGAGAGGAAGAGAAAGAGGAGAGGTAGGAGTAAAACTGAGAGAGAGAGAGAGAGAGAGAGAGAGAGAGAGAGAGAGAGAGAGAGAGAGAGAGAGAGAGAGAGAGAGAGAGTAGAGAGAGAGAGGAGAGAGAGAGACGAGAGAGAGAGAGAGAGAGAGAGAGAGAGAGAGAGAGAGAGAGAGGAGAAGGCAAGGGTGAGTGAGTGGGAGAGAAGAGGGGGGGAGGAGGAAGAGGAGCAGTAAGGGTAATAGGAAGAGAGGAGAGAGAAAGAGAGAGAGGAGGAGCAGGAGCAGCAAGGGTAAAAAAAAAAAAGAGAGAGACAGAGAGATGAGAGAGAGGAGAGGGAGAGAGAGAGGAGAGTGCGAGAGAGAGAGAGAGATAGAGAGAGAGAGAGAGAGAGAGTGGAGAGAGAGAGAGAGAGGAGAAGTGAGGGTGAGTGAGTGGGAGAGAGAGGGGAGGAGGAGCAGGAAGAGC
>NC_051422.1:5735297-5745297 GCF_015228065.2 Penaeus monodon
ATAGCTTTCATTTTCAATTTAGCTTGGTATGCGATTATTTAATTTATTCATCATGATTAAAAAAAAAAATTCATTATGTTTTATGTCTTCCCTCCGCGCGTCTTTCATTTCATGCTGAATGAATCTCGTCGAATGGCATATTTGGCAGCGCCAGGAAGGGATTCCAGCGGCTTCCTTGTAATTGCCTTCGCCCAAAAGCAGGCTCTGACATTTTCACATTCACTGTACTTCCTTCCTTCACTGTCGGTCTGTTTCCTTCTCTTCCTTTTCCCCGTCATTCGCTTACTTTTTTATGTTTCTTCCACGTCTTTCGTAACGTTTTTATTTTTTTCCTCCTCTGCTATGCATATGGCATGGCTGTTTATTCCTAAGCAATTTTCAATACTAAAGTCACAGTTATTAGCCCTGTAAACCTTTTTCCAAACAACTGAACGCTTTGAAATAAAATATCTTGTTGCATATCGCTAGAAGATAAATTTCCTGTTTTTTTTTCTTAACGACAACGTTTGCTGAACAGGCGAAGACAATCTTTTCTTCGTATACAGATGTTAAATTCAGCCAAACAGATCAGGTTGGATGGAGATATAAGACGAACCAAACACGCTGGAATCCTTTTAAATGTCTTTCTTTTCCCTTCTTTTGTTTATAACGCGCTACATTCTATATATATAAAAAATGTACCTTTTCGAAACCTCTCCTTTGACTTTTCAACGCGTTCTATTCCGCCATCCTCTCTTCAGTCGTCTGACACACACACAAAAAAAAACAACAACAACAATATAACATTATGACTTTCGCTGGGTGGATTGTAAACACGTAAACTATTTCCCCGTCCTTATTAGAATATTAGAACGAGAAACCACAATAAACCTGAATGTCAAAAGGCACAAAATCAAGATAAAATGATACACAGGACACTGGCAGTTTCTCTTTGATTTTGCCTGTGTGAAGGAAACGTATTATTTATTATTACTTTCCGAAGACGAACAGCACAGTTCTGAAAAATAACGAAACGCCAAAACACAATAGAACACAAGAGAACATTTTAGACAAAATAGAAGCCACAACTGAGTAGACATACAACAGAGTAGACATACAGTGAACACCGGAGAGAGGAATTTCTTTTCTCTTCATGGTAAATTACCGAGGGTTAATTTGAGTGATAGAATACCTGCAATGCTTTACCAATAGGAGTGATGTCGGGATCTGATCCTAACCCATGGTGGATTTAGCATTATCAGTATCTAAGTTTTCCAATATCAATGTCAAATTTATTATTTTTAATATCAGGGTCTAATGTATTCTTTTTAATATCAATGTTAAATTTACCATTTTTATTGAAATATCAATGTGAAATTTACCTTTTTCTTGAAATATCAATGTCAAATCTACCATTTCCGATTACATTTAAATCAACATTTGGTAAGCAAAAGAAACATAAGTAACCTCTCGTCCATTTTGCATTTCCAAAGAAGGATTTTGGTATGGTTTTGGTATGCTTTCAGACAACGCTCTAATATTTAAGAGGAAAATTTTACCGGTTCTTTATCAATTTTTTTTTTTTCCTTCCTCTTCGTTTCAAAATCCTAGCATACTAACATTCTAAATAATCGATATCTTCTAAAACACGTAACTGACGTGAACAAACCATGAAACAACAGGAGCATAAACCATTTTGAACCACAAATCATAATTAAAACCGTAAGCCATAATAAAAAGTGTTGCAGCTCTTTACTGTGCAAATGTATGATGTATCCTTACACCCTATTACTTCTGTCATACTTGAGTAAAAGTCCTCTGCAACTGACACACACATTCACACACACACACACACACACAAAACACACACATTCACACACACACACACACACACAAAAACACACACATTCACACACACACACACACACACACACACCAAAAACACACTTCACACACACACACACACACCACACAACACAAACACACACATTCACACAACACACACACACCAACACACAAACAACAACACACATTCACACACACAACACACCACACACAAAACACACACACACACACACACACAAAAACACCACACAACACAACACACACACAACCACAAAACACACACATCACACACACACACACACACACAAAAACACACACATTCCACACACGCACACACACACAGGAAAAACACACATCACACACACACACACACACACACAAACACACCACACACACACACAAACACACACACACACACACACACGCACAAAAAAAGAAAAAAAAAAATGCAAGAACCATTTATCTCAGTTACGAATGAAATAGCAATTGTCTATAAACGAAAAGTAACAAATGTCAGAAAGATAAATTTCATTTCTATTCGTTACTTTCGTAGTAAATGACTTTACCGCTTCCAGCCTCGAAAAGTCCAGATGTTTATGTAAAAAATTATTTCGTACTGATAATACACTAATAGATACAGAAGTCAGAATTCTAACACATTTTCCATTGTCAATCTCAGTGTCAAATTTACGAATTTCAATAACTCCAAACTTGCTTTTATTCCAATCCCTGTTAAATGCGCTATTTCCAGTGCGTCAGTTCGGCAAACAACCGACAAGAAAATAAAAAGTTTTGTTATTTTTTTAATCATCTATTTCGTCAAAAAGATTCTTTTCTCTGCCAAAATGCTACTATATTTTTGGTGTGTTTGATAAGGAAAGCTACTGATGCTTTAAAACTTATTAGCAAGCCGTGTGGAACATCAGGAAGATCTAAAAAAAAAACATAAATGAAATTCTAAATAATTACATTCTTCTAAGATGTGAAGTAACCCTCGAATGCTGTTACTAAAATGCGTGCACTAGGAAAACAACAATAGCATAAATCATTTTCAATTTCAATGTCGCAAATTTACTAAAACACACACACACACAGCCTGTCATTTTAAGTGTCACTTGGTGCAGAACCACCCTCAGTCACTCGAACGTAAACGCTGAACTTCACAATTTCTCAACCTAACAGCGAGAAAAAAGGCAATAGTTCCCTTAAATGACTTATCTCTGAACTCATTAACTTCACACATGATAAACATTTGGTCCCAAGCTATATTTTGTCCGATCACTTATTGCCTCTTGCGTCTCTTCCTATGGCCTTGCACCATCTTCTACCTTTCCATTCCCTTCTCCGTTGCCATGGTCCCAACAAAAGAATTCCTGGTCTGAGGATCCTCACACAACAGGATTCGTCGCCTAGCGCATCGTCTCTTTATTTTCCTTTTGTTCTATGTGTGTTTTCTCTTTCAGTGTCTTCTCCAAACTTTCATCGATACCTCTTCATATTATTCGCTCCTGCTCCGTTCTCTCTCTCTCTCTCTCTCTCTCTCTCTCTCTCTCGAATCGTCTGAAACACACAAATAAACATTAAAATTCGTGCCTTCCTTTCGCTGGATGGATGGTGAACGCGCACAATATTTGTCCGTCCTTATTAGAATATCAAAGAGCGAGGAAAGGGAAAGGGTGAGCATACTTGCTTTTGGCCTGAACCGCTGCAGCACAAATGCTCAAAAGCGAGATAAAAGGCAGATGACAGACAACAATACTTGCTGAAAAATCGTAGCGTTTTAGCTTCTTGATATACTCGGGAGGAAAATATGGCTCCTTTTCTGCTTCATCTTGATAGTTTGAGAAGTAAAAGTAGATCGTTGATATTTACAAGTAAATCAGGTATTGTAGAAAACGAAGATACCGCCTCTTATAGACATTCATCTCAGATTCGAAGTAAAGTCAAAATTGTTTAAATTTGCAAAGTATAGTGGCATTTATTTTCCCTACGTGGAATCAAGTGATATTGGTGGGTGAGCTCTTCGTAGTAAGTGAAGATATGTTTTATATATACATATATTCATATCTAATAAATGTGTACTAATAGATACTTTACATTGTCAAACTATCTTCATTATTACTATTAACATTTGGTAAGCAACCGACGTAGAATCAAGATTTTTTAATTATACATATCTATATCTATCTATCTCTTTATATATATAATTTTTTTGGAAAAAAAAGAAAGAAAGAAAGAAAGAAAGAAAGAAAAAAAAAAAACAGAATCCTTTGAATAAACGTTTAAGTTATGCTTCTAGACCGCAACGTTTGGCTTGTCGAGCGTATGAATTCTTGACTGTCTCTTTCATCCAAAGGATTGCCTCCGTCGTCCTTTGCCTTGAAGAAAGCCACTGATGTAAAACTCAGTCACCAGGCAATGGCGGAAGGAAAAAATAAGATGGAATTAGCATACAGAAATTCGAAATAACAATAGGCCTTCCACATTCGTAAGTAATTATCATGCGTGTAACCGACTTGTATACATTTCAAAGAAGAGTGTTTCAAAATGAGATGGAGTTGTCAGTAGACGAGGAAACGTTAGCATATGCTGATTTTTTTAAACATAATGTATATCTATTTGTTTATTTATCTGTCTATATACATACATAAACATAGAGATAGATAACAGATAGATAGAGATACATACATAGACACCGAACCTTCTTCGAAAGTAGAGTAAAAGTGAACCGCATGCCTGCCATGTTGTTTGGCCTAATCCTACTCCGATTAGCCGATTGTCAATACAGGGTTTCTATGTGTGGGTCTTGTCAGTAACATAGACTATTTAAACTGAATTGAAAAAGGCGTCAGTGTATACAAAAAAGTTACTAGAATTTACTATAGTGCGTGGAGGAGATGAGGCGACGGAAAATAACGTTACAGAAACGTAGGAAGAAATGTTTCGTTAGTTGTGTGGTTTCTGGCGTAGTCTATAAACGTTGCTTGAACACGAATTAAGAAGTTATTAACGGAAACAAATCCCTCCAGATTTGCCTAGATAGATATGCATATAATGTAGATGTGTTAAGGACCATTAAAAATATTGTTTTCGAGAAAGCTGCTGCGATTTTTTTTTTTTACCTGATTTTCGACGTATCGCCTGAGCCATGCACACACACACACACACACACACACACACACACACACACACACACACACACACACACACACACACACACACAGAAAAAAAAAAAAAAAAAAAAACGATTTGTTGATTTTTATACCAGATTCCCTTTTTCATTACCAAACTTTCATGGCATAGCTTATTTTGTTATATAATGTAACAATAGCTGTAACTGAAAGAAATCTTTCCTTTGGTATAGTTGCATGTATGTGTATGTTTTGCAAATTTCTTAATCAAAGAGAGCAGCCGAGCTACCGCCTTTACTCTTACGCATGTTGGTGAATGTAAATTTTGCTCGCATTCATTTATTATTTCCATCCTTGCAGCACTTTCCTATCATCAGCATTGTGATCCGTATCCATATTGATTCAAACACGGGAAGTTGCATACGATTTTGCACTTTTCACTGCATTAACATGAAAGAAAACTTTACTGGCGTTGTTAAGCATGATAATGCATACGATGCCATTGCTCGAGCAAGTTTTAATTTTGGACCAGAATACCTCTGGGTCCTTAGGTATCTCGTCACCAAAGAGACTTTTCTCTGCCCATATGTGACACAGAATTCGGCCATACTGATTTTCACAAACTTCCGCTGTTTCGCCTTGAAGCTGGAGGAAAGGCCGATCTTTGCAAGGTGCCTGGTCATCTGCGTGAGAACGAAATAATATGCACTTTCCCACTTAGACATGGTGGCCGACTCGTAATCAGGAGAGAACTAACCATATAACTAACCATCCCAGGGACGGGAGGCAGAATAGACGCGTTCGACGTGCACGATTTCTGTCAGCCTGGACAGAATGCACTTCTCAGTACGGAACACTAGCGTGTCAAATGTTATTATATCTAGGTAGAGTGAGAGAGAAATTTTAGCTCTGTACCAAATTTCGCCCGTTTCATTGCCAAAATAGATACATTATCAGAAGATTTTTTCATTACCAAATTTGCTCGCATTTGGTTATGAAAAATACCAAATGGCAAACCTGCAAAAAAAGAAAAAGAAAAGAGAGAGAGAGAGAGAAAAAAAAAACGAAAATGGAATTAGAAAAAAAAAAAATCTTTTGTACATGACATAATATATCTTCTTACAAGACAAAGTTGTTGTACCGACATTCATGATCTTCTAAAAAGTAACATGAATCCCATTTCTCCTGAAACATAATTATGCAGCAATCTACCATCAATACCACCAAAGAACAAGTACATACCGTAACACTACTAAAGAAAGAAACAAAAAAAAGAAGAAGAAAAAACCCTTCAATCACCGATTCTTTTCCCGGGCAAAGTATTATTGAATGGTTGCGAAGAAAACCCGGCAAAGCTTCCAATATTTTTCCCGCCAATTAGGTACCTTCAGCCAATCGACGGCGCTTGTCACTCGTCCTTAGAGTGCTTCGCTTCGTCATAAAGAGAAGGAGGAGGAGAAGGGGGAGGGGAGGAGGAGGGGGAGGAGGAGGAGGAGAGGGAGGAGGAGGAGGAGGGGGAGGAGGGAGGAGGAGGGGGAGAGGAGGAGGAGGGGGAGAGGAGGAGGAGGGGAGAGGAGGAGGAGGGGAGAGGAGGAGGAGGAGGGGGAGGGGAAGGGAAGGGAGGAGGAGGGAAGGAGGGAGAGGGGGAGGGAGAGGAGGAGAGAAGGGAAGGGAAGGAGAGGAGGAAAGGGAAGGAGGAAGAGAGAGAGAGAGAGGAGAGAGAGAGAGAGAGAGAGAGAGAGAGAGGAGAGAGAAGAGAGAGAGAGAGAGAGAGAGAGAGAGAGAGAGAGAGAGAGAAGAGAGAGAGAGAGAGAGAGACAGAGGAGAGAGAGGAAAGAAGAAGAGAGAGAGGAGAGAGAGAGAGAGAGAGAGAGAGAGAGAGAGAGAGAGAGAGAGAGAGAGAGAGAGAGAGAGAGAGAGAGAGAGAGAGAGAACCTTTTCGAACCTGCTTCTTCAGATTCTTTGGCCTCATATTCAGCTCGGCCATCTGACAAACGCACAAATAAACATAAAAATTCAAGTCATCTTTCACAGGATTTGTTCAAAACACGTACAAATTGTGTGTACTTTTTAGAACATAAAAACGAGATCAAAAGAGAGAGAAAAAAAGGCTGAACATCTGAACACTTTTTTGGGTTTAATTAGTGCTACAGAAATGTACAAAAGAGAGGGGAATGTCAGGTAATTTACAGTTTCTGAAAAATACTATACCCACCATGGCACATTTTTGACATACACAGGGCATAAAAAGTTATTTTTTTTCGTGACAAGTTCAGGTATATGTGTGATACTTCGTTTAGATCTGAAAATACTGTAGTCATGGGTATAAAAGAAGAAGAAGAAGAAGAAGAAGAAGATGAAGAAGAAGAAGATGAAGAAGAAGAAGAAGATGAAGAAGAAGATGAAAAAGAAGAAGGAGAAGAAGAAGAAGAAGAAGGAGAAGAAGAAGAAGATGAAGAAGAAGAAGAAGATGAAGAAGAAGATGATGAAGAAGAAGATGGGAGATTCGTTGCTAATGGTAGCGAAACTTCCATGTTCTTCAGAGATTCATATATATATATATATATATATATATATATATATATATATATATATATATATATATATATATATATATATATATATATATATATATGGAATCCGTGTGGACCCCGGGGTAGAATAGGTCCAACGTACCCTCTGCGTGTCGTAAGAGGCGACTAAAAGAGGTTGGCGGCAGGAAGGGCATCCGGCCGTAAAAACCCCTGCCAAGCCAATACATGATGCGGAGAATCAGGAATGCAGACAGAGCTAGGGCGTACCCCGCAGGCGACGCGTCGGATGACCGCCGTGATCCGGCGACAAATGGGCAACGGCTACTGTATCAAGAGCGGATACGGCTAAAGAAGCAAGCTCAGAGGAAGAAGAGATCTCGGGCTTGACCATGGGGCTCTTGGCGCTGCATGGCCTCGTCCTGCGCTTTGGCGGACACGGGTAGTTCGACATATCGCTGCCGGAGGTCCACTCCGAATGAGCGTAGGCCTTGAAAGAAAGCTCCCGAGAGAGCGCAGAGCTGCGGCCTCGCGAGCAAGATTCGGACAGCACTTCGAGCCAAGGAGGCGTCCCCGAGGCCCCTCGCGCGCAAGTCCTCGAGGAAAAGTGGCAAGACGGGCGCCTTTAGAGCGAGCAGGACAACTCTCCGAGGCGAGGCGACGCCGCCGAGGCCCCCCGGCCGTGAGGACGCAGCCAAGGTGCCCCCACGCAGCAGAGCCTCCGGATCCGAGAGGACGGCGGCCCGCGACCGCGTCGCCGCAGCTTCATCAGGATTGGCCTTTCTGGTTCGACTGAGTTCGATCAACTTTGACGTGGCTTGCATTGCATGTCTGTATACGCGATTTTTTCCGCACCGGCGACCCCAGTTGAACTGGGACAAAAGCCTGTAGAAGAAGAAGAAGATATATATATATATGGAATAAAATAAGTATGTTAAAACTGTTATCCATATCCCTCCAAATTAGACACTGATAAGACATCAGAGAATTATCAGACCAATTAAAAGAAAACCCGTACAATTTACATATGTCCGTTCTTCAGTTTCATCATATGTTGTGTCTTTTCCTCTGCCTCCCTTATCACTTACTCTTTCTCTGTCTCTATCTTTCCTTTTTGGTCTTCCTTACATACATTATTTGTATTGCTATTCATATATTTTTTGTTGTTGTTATTCAATCATTTCCCTTCACATTTCCCTCTATCCGTGTCCATTCTTCCATTCTGCATTTCCGCTATAGAATTCGACGCCTCCCATGAAATCCTAGAACACTGAATTCTTAATCTATTTTTCTTGTTTTCCTCTTCTTCGCAACAAGAAAGGGAAACAAACAAACAAACACAATAGAGAGAGAGAGAGAGAGAGAGAAGAAGAAAAAAAAAATATACACACCTTCTCGGACTTTCTTCAATTATTCTTCACCTCATCTCTACGCCCCCCCCCCTCCCCCCTCAACATCCCTCGTCTCACACACACCAACAAACATTAAACATTCACGCGTATCCTATTGAGAATACCCAAAAGCGAACGTGCCCGGCTGAGCGTACCCTCCCTTGGCACAGCTGTCCAAAGGCGAGGCGAAAGGCAGATGATACCCAATAATACGTGGCAGGAATGAGCCAATGCTTTGAGCGCCTTCGTTGTAATGTTTGTGCTTCGTGCGAATTATTGATATTCGAGGGTAGGTATTAATGCCTCAGGGAGATGGACGTCAAGTACAGATGTTCATCTCAGGTACAAAGAAAAAAGAAGAGGGAGAGGGAGAGGGAGAGAGGGAGAGAGAGAGAGAGAGAGAGAGGAGAGAGAGAGAGAGAGAGAGAGAGAGAGAGAGAGAGAGAGAGAGAGAGAGAGAGAGAGAGAGAGAGAGAGAGAGAGAGAGAGAGTGTGTGTGTGTGTGTGTGTGTGTGGGTGTGTGTGGAGAGAGAGAGAGAGAGAGAGAGAGAGAAGATGAGAGGAGAGAGAGAGAGAGAGAGAGAGAGAGAGTGAGAGGATGGAGGAGAGAGAGAGAGAAGAAGAGGAGAGGAGGAAGAGAAGAGAGAGAGAAGGAGAGGAGAGGAGAGAGATGAGAAAGGAGAGAGAAGAAGAGAGAGAGATGAGTAGAGAGAGAGAGAGAGAGAGAGAGAGAAAGGGAGAGGAGAGAAGGAGAGGAAGAGAAGAGAAGGAAAAAGAGGAAGAGGGAGAGCGGGAGGGAGAAGAAGGAGAGGGAGAGGGATAGGGATAGGGAGAGGGAGAGAAAGAGGAGGAAAAAAAGAAAAAGAAAGTTAAAATAACAATGAAAATGAATGAATACAATAATAAAAATATAAAGAAAAAGAAAGAAAAGGAAAGAAAAAACGGAAAAGGAAAAAGAAAAGGAAAAGAAAATTGAACAGAAAAAGACAAAGAAGAAGAAATAAATAAATAAGATAAAAAAAGGAAAAACAAGAAGAAAAAAAGTAAAAAAAAAAAGAAAAAAGAAAAGAAAAAAAGAAAAGAGAGAGAGAGAGAGAGAGAGAGAGAGAGAGAGAGAGAGAGA
>NC_051422.1:5750297-5755297 GCF_015228065.2 Penaeus monodon
CGTCAACGGGTAAGGTCATTAGCGGAGAATACCTTGTGGGATGAAAAAATCAATAAACAATAACTTACTAAAACAAACAAACAAAAAAAAACAATTACACTATATTAACAATCAAAACATATATATTATGCTCTAAAATTATACAATTATTGCAAAAATCTAGAAGATAAAGAAAATAAATGAAGTAAGATAAAAAAAAAAAAAATCGTTAACTGGTCAAAGTTCCTTTTGACGTCAGTGCTTTTACGCTTTTCGCAGCTTTTAACGCGTTTGAATGATACATTTCTAATTAATAATAATAATAATAATAAGTATGTCAGTGATAATTTGATCTTTATCAGTGTCTGTGTCAAGTTTATCATATTAGAATTAATATCATATTAACTGTTTTTTTTTTTTTTTTAAAGATGAGTGTGTAGTTTAAAATTTTCATTATTATTGTAAGGTTTGTTGTTATCAATACGAGTTTGCTATTATCATTAGCCACATTAACCTAAGATATACACACAATAGAATAAGTTGTTGCATGTGATTCGTTTTTTTTTAAATAAACGCTTTTTTCGCTTTTACGCAACACATTCCTTATGTTCTCCGCCAAAGAGAATTTCTCTAGGATGCTGCAAAAGCTATTAAAGTGGCTTATTGAAAATGTAGGTCTTGATGTTCTCCTAATTCTTGACTGTTACAAGTTTTTCGTAAGAATGTTTGTTATATGTTTATACATATACATATTCATGGACACACAAACACACACACACACACACACACACACGCACACGCACACGCACACGCACACGCACACGCACACGCACACGCACACACACACACACACACACACACACACACACACACACACACCCGCAGCCCCCCTCCCACAGACACACATAAACATGTGAATTGCTTCATATTAATTGCCACGATTCTGGTTCATTTACATATACTCATAGAATATCGACCGTCGATCCTCTAAACCCCTCGGCTAAAAGGAAAAAATAAAACCCCATTTCTGTTTTTATTTATAGACGTGACGGTATTTCCCATGATCGGTCGCTGGTGTGTTAATGGAGTTACCTACGTAAGGGTCTTATAATAACTGATCCAAACTGTCTAATTCGGGAGCTCGATAAAACCATATACATCTATATCGAAATTTCTTTGGTCTTTCTTATAGTTAGCATGGGATGGAAATAGTTAATAGTTTATAGTTACTATAGCATGGGATGAAACAATACAGTTAAGATAAAGCCGAAAACAAAACGAAAAAATAATAGAAACGTCGGAAATATTAGTCAAAATACCACACATCGTTCCTCTTTCGTTGCAGTGCCGGTCGCTAACGTCTATAAACGTTTCTAGAGCTCGGATTCTGAATGACAAAGTCCCACTGCCAAAAGACCTCTGTGTGTAGTACCAAGACGTTCCGAGTCTTGATAGTTGACTTTTAATAAAAGTTCTAACCAGTTCTCCTTGTCCCACGCAATATATTTCACGTAAAATATTTTCCGACTCGCATTTCGAAAAAGGGTTTTCATTATTTTCACTACGGCTTGGCACCTACTCGCTTAACTGATGTTTTTTATTTATCTGTTTATTTATCTATTTATCTATTTCTGCCCCTTGAGCGTCTTTCATCTCAAGTTGACTGAATCTCGACGAATGGCATCCCTTCTGCGAGCTCGAGGAAGGAATTCAACCGCTTGCCTCATAATTGTTTTCGTGCAAAAGACGGGTCTTCCATTCTCACGTGTGCCCTTTCCTCTCTCTCTCTCTCTACTTTGTTCCCTTCCTCGTCCCTTTCCCCTGCTCTCTTTTTTTCTTTGTTCTTCTCTCTCTCTCTCTCTCTTTTTCTCCGCACCTCCGTCTCTCTGTCCGTCTGTCTGTTCGCTCGTCACGCTTTCTTTCTTTCTCTCTCTCTCTTTCTGTCTTTCTCTCACTCCTCTCTCTCTCTTTCTCTCAATCTCTTCTCTCTCTCTCACTCTCTTCTCTTCTCTCTCTCTCTCCCAGGTCATCTCACCCCGTCTTACCTGCCATGTGCATTTTCCCCAAAGTCATGAATTTTTATGTATACATTATCATATTTTTTTTATGGTCTCATTATTTCCTTTCACATCTCCTGCCACATCCTTCTTACCTCTTTCCTCCTCCTTTGCCGTGGCCTCAGGAAAAGGCTTCAACATCAGGATTTTTAGTCTATACAGTGCCACTTTCGCCCTGTCATTCTCCTACATATTGCATCTTATATTGCATTTTTCAACGTGTATTTTTTTCCCCTCCTTTCTTCAGTTCTTCCTATCTTTCTTTGCATTCTCAGTCCTGTTATTTTTTTATTTTTTTATTCTTCATTATTCCCTTATGCCATCCTACTTCCTCCTTTCGCTCGACGCAATAAATAATCACTGGAATTCGTGAGCGCGCGCAGTATTTGTCCGTCCTTATCAGAATATCAAAGACAGAGAAAGCGAAAAGCTGAGCATACTTATTTTTGGCATAAACAGTGCAGCAGAAAAAAAAAAAAAAAAAAAAAAAAAAAAAAAAAAAAAAAAAAAAAAAAAATCATCTACCGCGTCAGGAGGTAAAGTCATTAGCGGCGAATACCTTGTAGGATATTTTTTTAAAAATATTTAAAACGTTTAAAAATCTATCAAGATATGATATCTCCTATAAGTAAAAATAAACAACAAAAATGTTATATAAAAAATCAAAACATAAATATTATGCTTTAACAGTATAAAATTATTTAATAAATATTGTGGTTGACAAGTTCATTTTGAAAGGAAGATAGGAAACGACAAAATAATACGAAAAGCGACTTGTGAACTGTAAACCATAAAAAAAAATCAGATTAAGGCGACTGTGCACGAAAGCAAACAAACAAAGCAGCAAACAAAAACGAAATATAACTATAACAGCCTCCGTAATAATTCAAGCTAGTAAACCCCACATAGTGCTTATAACTAAACCTCAATGTAGATAGATGGAAAAAAAGGACGCTGAAATACGCAAACCAACAACACAACAAACAAACAAATGAGAAGCCGAGAAGACAGAAAAAAAGAAAGAAAGAAAGGAAGAGAACAGCAGAGGCAAGGCAATGCAACGGAAGATGACTCAGGACCCAGAAAACAAAGAGAACGAGATTCAAGCAAGAGACGGAACTCGACGGAGGCTGAAAGAACTTGAAAACAAAGTAGCGGAAGTTATCAAGGGAACTGCCAAGGGAACTGGAAACCAAAAACCAAAAACCAAAAACCAAAAACCAACAAACAAACCAAAAAAGAGAGGAGGAGAAAGCAAAGTCTTGAAAGAGGCAAACAATCTTAAAAACATCGTTCATTGATATGTTAAAAAAAAAGATGCCAAAGATGTTGACATGGGGGAAAGAGTTCAAAATTCGGTTGACGAAAGACGGTGAACATGACAGAATTCCACACACAAACAAGACAACAAAATGAGGACAATAATAAGAAAAGAGAAAACAACAACATGGTAACCCCAGAGACCATCTTTAACAAGCGTGTAATACTAAAAACACTGAAAAATGATTACGTAAGATGGCAGTGAAAGTTAGAGCGCAGACAAGGTACTAATTAGTGATATACTCAGGATAACTAATCCTAAATACTCGTTGAAAGATCTTATTCAACACCAAAGAAAAGAACTCTGGCAAAAAGGGCCTATTTTTGATAGATGGAAGAACGATCACTGCCATTTACGGAGACTACAACAAAACTTGGTGAAGAAAAGTAAATGTAAGAAAGGTAGTCCGGGAAACCATAGAAATGAAGTTGAAAAAGAGAAAAGAAGAAGAAAATATATAGAAAAAAATAGAAAAATAATTATAGAAAAAGATATTTTAAAGACAGGAAACTAAATCAGAGTTGGAATAAACATGTTCAATTGTAGAAAAAGAGATTTCGAAACCAATCTAGTCTACTTCTAGATCGGGAACGGAAAACCGAAGAAACATTAATAGCACAGGCAAGGGACAAAGAAAGAGAAGAAAAGAAAGGAAAGAAAGAAAGAAAAAAACACTTGAGAGCCATTTATAATATTTCAGATGGGTTATCCTCAACATTGTTTGATACAGAAGGAATAATCGAGATGAATTACCCAGACGTGACTATAATATTTAGATGAAAGATAGGATAATTTTCATAGAAACGAACGGAGTAAACTTAATTAGAACCTTTTCTTACATGCCTCCTCATTCAGCAGCATATAGCATACAACAGTTACAAATTATAAGCTCAAAAAATATTCAAGTGCTCAGCTGATCAGAAAGCCAAGGCAGCTGCCCCTCAGCCCTGTGATGCTCGTTTTCCTCTCCCACATACCGGCGTAAAACCCAGCATCAGGAGTTAATTATGCATAATGTTTATGCAATAACTTTATACATTTAGAGCATAATGTTTATGGTTCGATTTTTAATATAATAATTATTGTTATTTTGTAAGATATTTATTGATAGATTTTTAAAGTTTTAAATATTTCCATCTATCAAGGTTTTCGCCGCTAATGACCTTAGCTGTTGACGCGGCAGATAATTTGAAATAATCAATCAATCAAATGCTTAACGAATTACTATGAAACCAAATTATTATATTTTTTCAGTCAGAATGATGATAAAATTTAGAACTTGGAACTCGCCTTCATGAAATCATAGCAGACAAGAACCGGCTGTCTATGCTTGACTTACTATTCACAAAAATAAATATAACGCGAGAGATTACTTTACTCGTGACGAGTAAAGTAATTATTATAATATAATTATTATATTATTAAAGTATTATATATAATGTATATACATATACATTAAGATTTTTTTTCAGAAAGACCATTATTACTATTTTAAAAAATGATCTATCTATCTAAGTTCATTAGCGGCGAATACCTTGTGTGATTAAAATGTTGGAATATATAAAACGCTTAAAAACTACCATTAAATAATGTAAAAACAAAACACAAAACAAACAAACCAAACAAATATTATATTAAAAGAG
>NC_051422.1:5772797-5775297 GCF_015228065.2 Penaeus monodon
AAAACAGGTGGAGAGAAACATCTAGGGGCAATACTTGGCCCAATGCACGACAGAGAAAAATTTATAAAGGACAGGGTCGAGGAGTGGGTAAATGAAATCCGTAGGCTGGCTAAAATAGCTACCATCGAACCACACGCCGCCTACACCGCCCTCACATTTGGAATCAGGCACAGGTGGCATTACCTCATGAGGACAGTGCCAGGCATTGGGCATCTCCTCGAACCCCTCGAACAAACAATCAAGAGGGAACTATTACCGGCTCTAGCAGGAGGACGCAACCCAACGGATGTCGAAAGGACCATATTTGAACTGCCGCCCAGAAAAGGAGGCTTGGGGATTCCAAGCCCCTGTAAGCTGGCCGACATAGAGTATGAAAACTCCATCAAACTTACTGCAGGTTTAACCCAACAAATAATAAATCAGAACAAACATGGGGAAATAAACCTAGCAGAACAACAAAAAATAAGGACAGAAATAACAAGAAACAGAGAACAAAAACAAGAAGAACAGCTACACCACCTCTCACAACAACTGCCAGAGGATGCCAAGAGGAGACTCCAGATGACACAGGAAGTGGGAGCATCGAACTGGCTCACCTCCTTGCCTATAAGAGTGAAGGGATTCAGCCTAAACAGACAAGATTTTATCGACGCCCTCGCTCTAAGGTATGGCTAGCCCATGGATGGTCTCCCTCAGCACTGTGCCTGTGGATCTCCCGTCGACTCAAACCATGCCATGATCTGTAAGACAGGTGGTTTTGTGGTCATACGGCATGACGAAGTGAGAGACCTCACCGTTCAGATGCTGAGAGAGGTTTGCCATGACGTCAGAGTGGAGCCGGAACTACTTTCGACTGGAGGACGAAATTTCGATCTGAGGTCAACAAACACGACAGACGACGCTCGCCTTGATGTCAGCGCTAGAGGCTTCTGGGCAAGAGGACAGAGAGTCTTTTTTGACGTCAGGGTATTTAACCCCATGGCCCCCAGCAATAGGGGCCAGCTGCTGAAAGCGGCCCACCTCAGACATGAAAATTAGAAAATGAGGGAGTACGGGGAGAGGATCCAAGAAGTGGAGCAGGGATCTTTCTCTCCCCTCGTCTTTACAACTGCAGGAGGAATGGCATCAAGGGCAACAACTTTCTACGCGATCCTGGCACAGCAGCTCGCCGATAAAAAAGGCCAGGCGAAGAGTAATGCCACCGCGTGGATGAGATGTCGTCTCTCGTTCTCCCTCCTGAGATCAGCACTCCTGTGTCTTCGAGGGACGCGGACAAAACCACCAGCTTACACAAGCATCAGGGACACGGACTTCGAGGAGACCGTTCAGGAGTGTAGGATAGGTGACTAATGTATATATTATTTAGAATAAAAAAAGTTATTAAAAATAAAAAGATGGATGTCAGCCACAGTCATTGGCGAGGTCGGGGCCAATGAAATGTATTGTGAATTGTAATGAAGACACTTCACAACACATCTTCCTGTAACAGGAATGGAGGTCGAGAGGAGAAAAAAGAGAGAGAGAGAGAGAGAGAGAAGGAGAGAGAGAGAGAAGGAGAGAGAGAGAGAGAGAGAGAGAGAGAGAGTGAGTGAGTGAGTGAAAGATAGATAGATAGACAGAGAGAGAGAGAGAGAGAGAGAGAAAGAGAGAGAGAGAGAGAAAGAGAAGAGAGGAAGAGAAAGAGAGAGAGAGAGAGAGAGAGAGAGAGAGAGAGAGAGAGAGAGAGAGAGAGAGAGAGAGAGAGAGAGAGAGAGAGAGAGAGAGAGAGAGAGAGAGAGAGAGAGAGAGAGAGAGCGTGAGTGAGTGAAAGAGTTTTTTTTTTTCTTTTTTAGTTTTTTGGTTTTGATTCCATTTGTTACAATGGATATTCTTGGTGTGACATACTGTCTGTTTAATTTTTGCTCACGTGTGTCAGCTGCTGCTGACTCGGCGGAACCGAGTCCTTGCCCGCCGTGGTGCCCAGCCACAGCAGTAACCTCCAGGCGACAGTTGCAACTTCTCGTGCCTGGGCGGGGCGCAAACCGCCGACCCCCCGGATGAGAGGCTGACCCGTTACCACTGTACTAGCCCGGAGACAGAGAGAGAGAGAGAGAGAGAGAGAGAGAGAGAGAGAGAGAGAGAGAGAGAGAGAGAGAGAGAGAGAGAGAGACAGCGTGAGTGAGTGAAAGAGAGAGAGAGAGAGAGAGAGAGAGAGAGAGAGAGAGAGAGAGAGAGAGAGAGAGAGAGAGAGAGAGAGAGAGAGAGAGAGAGAGAGAGAGAGAGAGAGAGAGAGAGAGAAGAGAGGGGGGAGAGGGAGGGGGGAGAGATATAAGAAAGGGAAGAGAGAGAGAAGGAGAGGTGGAGAGAGAGAGAAGAGAGAGGTGGGGAGAGAGAGTATATATCTGGCTGTCTGTTTGTATAGCTAATTATCAATCAGGAAGTCTATATGTCTCTCTGCTACTCATCTAATCTCTTTCTGTTTGTCTATCTATCTGTCTATCAATATCTATATCCAGCTAAC
>NC_051422.1:5782797-5785297 GCF_015228065.2 Penaeus monodon
GAAAAGAATATTATGGAATTCTATAGTGTTAGCGAAAGAATAGCATCAATAACAATAAAAGTGAACAACAGTTACACCTTAAAGATTGTTCAAGTCTATGCTCCAACCTGTAGCCACAGTGATGAAGAAATAGAGAGCTTCCATGAAGCAAGAGAGTAAAAACCCATTTCACAATAATTAAGGAAGATTTTGATGACAAGATAGGTAAGAAGATAGATGGAGAAACCTCTGTTGCACATTGCGGAATAGGCACCAGGAATGAGAGGGGACGAATGCTAATCGATATGGCCGAGGCTCCATCACTCAATATCATGAATACATTCTTCGGAAAAAAACAAAAAAAAAAGAGCGGAAGTGGACATGGAAGTCGCCATCCAACATAAAAACGAAAATGACTTTATAATTTCAAACAGGCGCGATATAGTAAAAGTGTAGTTAAAAATGTACATATCGGCCATAAGATGGTCAGAAATTAAAGTACACCTCAGAAGGGAAAGGAATAAACTCATTCGGAAGACCAAACAGAATTTTAACATCCAAAACAGATACTTACCTCTCATTAACGAAGACCTTAACATTGACCAAATCAATAAACAGTCAAATGACATAATAAAGGAAGCTGAACTTAAAATCAGCGTCAAAGTTCCAGCAAGCTCTCGGTAGAAACTAAACATCTTATGCAAAAACGAAGGGATATAAAAATATTGTCAAAGAGGGACAAAAGAGAATTAGCAAAAACAAAAACTATAAATAAACAGAAGAGGGAGGCTGTACATCCAACAATAAAAAAAATAAATGAAATAGTGATCTCAGGCACCAGAATTAAAACAGCTGAAAGGAGACTGAAAGGAGTTGGGAAAAATAAAATGTATGCAAGAAAGAAACCAGACGGAGAAGTGGCAAATAACAAAAAATGAAATAATGAGAGTAGAAGAAGACTTTTACAAGGAATTATACAGCTTTCCTCTCTCTCTCTCTCTATCTATCTATCTAACTATCTTTCTTTATCTCTATTTCTTTCTCTCTCTCACAATAATTGGAGAAGACGGTATTAGTATAGACTTTCTAACAGATGCAAGAGAAATTGCAGCAATAAAACTAGCCGATCTTTTAAACAAATGTCTCACCTACGTTAAAACTGCCTGGGAAATGCAACTGTTATCTCGATACACAAAAAGGGGTCAGAACGGATCTAAAGAATTATCGACCCATAAGCCTCAAATTAACTCTCTACAAACTAATCACAAAAGTCATCGCACCTCGCATCTCCGACACTCTATACCAAGGGTTCCCTGGGGGGCCACAGGGTCCTTTCAATATCAAAATTATGACGTCGAATTAAATTGAATCTTATCACACCTACAGTACCTACAGATAAATATTTCTCACATATTAATCAATTGTAATCTTTCCATAAAGTGTTCTCTTTTATAGCTATTGACACCTTTACACTATTCATGACTAGTAAGAACTGAATCTCAAAGGATGACAGTCAGTGAACTGGGCCATGGAGATTATGTGGTTGAGGGCCACAGAATGGGTAAGATTGGGAACCATTGCTCTAGACTTTAGCCAGCCTAGAGGATAGGCAGGCTTTCGCTGACCATCCGAGATAAAACAAATTAATATAGGAAAGTGTGCATGACATTCTTATATTACGAGAAGGCATTTGAAGAGTATAGTAAGTATTTAAAGAGCATAGGAAGTCTGATGTAAATATTGGAAGATATTTACGAAGAAACAGCAACCATCAAGCTCCTTATAAAAACCGATAAAATGCGAATAAGAGTGTTAGATAGGGCGACAAGAACACATCAAAACAATCATCTAAACAATCATCTGATCTAAAAAATCTAAGATTTGTAGTAAATGAGATGCAACAATTATTAAACTATCTGAATGGAGAAAGCCCGAAAGTCGGACTTTAGAGTTTAGAGTCTAGTTTGGATAGATACATATACAGGCTTATATTTAGGGCAACTCAAACAGATAACACATCCAGTGAAGAGGAAATAAAGCGAGCGCCCTCGGTACATACAGTAGCATATTAAGAGGCTCCTTACCCCTCTTAAGTCTTAAACCATTGCGTCCTCCCAGTCATGACATATGGGTCAGAAACATGGACTACGACCAAGATAATAGAGAGAAAACTGATAGATGCCCCGAGAGGAATGGAAAAGTTGATGCTGGGAATTAGCCGGGAGATAGGATGAGGGCAACATGGGTCAAGCAACAGACCAGAGTGAAATATATACCTTCTTCATCTTCTTCTGCTTCTTCTGGCTTTAATCTCTAGTCGGGGTCGCCGGTGCGGATTTTCTTCCTCCACTCTTTGTATCCGCATCTTCACTACGGTTTGGCACGTTTTACGACCGGATACCCTTCCTGCCGTCAACCCTCCCCATTCATCGGGGTTGAATTGGGACCGGCACGGAACATGCCACTGGACTGTGGACTCCCATGACGGTAGGCAATCGAGGTGAAGTTCCTTGTCTATGGG
>NC_051422.1:5787797-5790297 GCF_015228065.2 Penaeus monodon
GTCTTTCAGATTCAATACCGTGTTGTTTTGTTTGATAAATCACTCCACTAACAGAAGATTTCACCGATTCATTAACACTCTCCGCACAAATTCGAAAACCGCGCGCGACTTCGGCGACACGTTTTCTGTACCCTGTGGCATTGGCGAATCGCGTATCACTGCACCGTGCTATGACGTCACCATTTTTTTATGTGGATATTGTGAATAGACAACAAAAAAAATAGTTGAATTGATGAGCTAAAATGGTATTTTATATACTTTGGATACAAAATATGATAACTTTACTTGAATTTACGCTTAATTGTTCATTAAGTGATTGATAGTACCACTAGTACTACTTTCCACAGCGCTATGTTCTGAGTTGCAGGGTTTGTTTACACTGACATCTACATTAATGTTTGTTTACTAAAATTCCATTTTCTCTAGATTAACCTCGATTAATCTGCAGTATCTATCTATCTACCGATCTATCTATCTTTCTGTTCACCTATCTATCTATCTATCTACAGTATCTATCTATCTGTCCATTTGTCTATTGTACCTATCTGCAGTAACTATATCTCTACAGTATCTATCTATCCGTCTATCTATGGCATCTATCTGTCTAACCATCTATCTACCTACCCATCTATCTAACCATCTATCTACCTACCTATATATCTATATATCTATCTGTCTATTTATCTATCTATCACTTATTCACCTCCAGTCTCTATCCTCCATTTCATAGCTATTTCGTGTGCCAAGCGCGAGGCAGAATATCACCTGTATAATTCACCCTCTTGGAGGCTCGCCCAAAGTGTGTTCAATAAACTTCAAAGACAACTTTAGAGAACTTATCTCAAACTTTACGTAGTTCTCTTAAGTTCACAGACCGATATTGAAATATTAATTTACCTTTTCTTTATTTTATTTATTTATTTATTTATTCTCTCTCTAGCTCTCTGTCTGCCTCTCTCTCTCTCTCTCTCTCTCTCTCTCTCTCTCTCTCTCTCTCTCTCTCTCTCTCTCTCTCTCTCTCTCTCACCCCCCCTCTCTTTCTCTCTTTCTCGCTCCCCCCTCCCCCTCTTTTTCTCGCCCCCCCCCCTATCTCTCTCTCTCTCGCTCCCTCCCTTCCTCCCCCACTCTCTCTCTGTATGTCTCTGTCTCTTTCTCTCTCTTTCTCTGTCTGTCTCTCTCTCTCTCTTCTCTCTCTCTCTCTCTCTCTCTCTTTCTCTCTCTTCTCTTTCTCTCTCCCTCCCTCCCTCCCCCCTCTCTCTCTGTCTCTGTCTGTCTGTCTGTCTCTCTCTTAAGTTCACAGACCGATATTGAAATGTTAATTTACCTTTTCTTTATTTTATTTATTTATTTATTTATGCTCTCTCTAGCTCTCTGTCTGCCTCTCTCTCTCTCTCTTTCTCTCTCTCTCTCCTCTCTCTCTCTCTCTCTCTCTCTCTCTCTCTCTCTCTCTCTCTCTCTCTCTCTCTCTCTCTCTCTCTCTCTCTTTCTCTCTCTCTCTCTCTCACCCCCCTCTCTCTTTCTCTCTTTCTCGCTCCTCCCTCCTCCCCCTCTTTTTCTCGCCGCCCCCCCCTATCTCTCTCTCTCTCGCTCCCTCCCTTCCTCCCCCACTCTCTCTCTGTATGTCTCTGTCTCTCTCTCTCTCTCTCTCTCTCTCTCTCTCTCTCTCTCTCTCTCTCTCTCTCTCTCTCTCTCTCTCTCTCTCTCTCCGAGTTGTCAGAAGCCTTCAATGTCACGCCCTCCCGCTAGCAGAAGTGACTAATAGGGCGGCGTGCCCGTGGCATCATCGCCGTACTAACCTAAGCCACGCCCGCTGCATTCATGATCCCATAGGTGACCTGGACCCGTACACTGCACTCTGCATCGAGTCACGAATCTGCTCGGACGCTGCCTCCTCCCGGGGGCTACCCTCAGGGACCCCCCCCTTACTGGGGCTTCGCTGCCTGGGTCCCCACCACTACACAAACCAGCCACTTCAACCTCCATCTACGCTATACTACCAGAACCAAGAATTTTCTGTCAATAAAGACACGCAAGCAGACCGTGCGTTTAAGTCAACACGACAAATTGGTGGACAGCAGTGATTACAAGTACCTGACTCTCTCTCGCTACCTCTCTCGCTCCCCCCCCCTCTCTCTCTCTCTTTTTAACCTTTGTTTCAGGTATAGCATGAAAGTGCATTTACAGAAGTTGGCAAAGCTTTAACATATTACACGTGAATCCATCTGTGACAAGCACTCTAGAAGTGAACATTACAATAACAACGCGACTAAGAAGGAAAAGAACTAAAACCTAATGTTAAAACAATGAATAAGTGATCAGTTAAAACTCTTAGAAAAAATCATTATGCACACCTGTTACTGGTTGAGGAACCAAATGTTGACGCGACTCTTGAATTGCTGTAGAGACTTTGCGTGGTGGAGGCTGGTGTTCCTAAACATGTGGTTCCAAAGGCGCCCATATCTTGACAATAATGAGTGCAGGTGGAAATCTGTCCTGACAA
>NC_051422.1:5795297-5802797 GCF_015228065.2 Penaeus monodon
TCCCCTTCCTTCCTTCTTCCTTCCAATCCCTCCCCTCTTCTCCTTCCCTCCCCTCCCCTCCCTCCCTTCTCTTCCCTCCCTTCCCTCCCCTCCCTCCCCTCCCTCCCCGTCCCTTCCCCTCCCCTCCCTCCCTTCCCCTCCCTTCCCTCCACACCTCCAAGAGCCAAATCCTTCCGGCCTCAAAGTCACGCTTGGTATTAGGATCAATAAGGCTCTCTTCGCGACTTGAATATATGAGCAAAAGCAATTATATCTTGACGTAATTATAATGCAGAGGGACACGTGCACTAAAAGGTTGGCCGCTCTGTTATGATATCTGTAATAAATGTGATGATGGTGATGATAATGATGATGGAGTAATGGTTATTGCGTTATGATATCTGTAATAAGTGTGATGATGACGATAATGATGATGGAGTAAGGGTGACTGGGTTATAATATCTGTAATAAGTGTGATGATGATGATGATGATGATAATGATGGAAAAAAATTATGATTGTCGTGAGAATAGTAATGATGATTGTGTAATATCAGTATCATGGGGAATTTTTGGTAGTATTCTAAATAATTATGATAATAACAAATATACTGTTGATAGCAGAAATGAGAAGGATAAGGATAATGACTGACTGATTGATCATTGCCTCGTCAACAGCTAGGGTCATTAGCGGGGAATATCTTGTGGGATTTAAAAAGTTACAATAACTAAAAATAATGATAATAATGATGATGCTGATAATGATGATGAAAATGATAAAAGTAATGATAGTTATGATGAGATTCCTAATTAATAATAATGATGATGATGATGATGATGATGATGATGATGATGATGATGATGATGATGATGATGATGATGATGATAGTAATAATAATATCAATAGTAATAACAGTAATAATAATATTAATATTAGTAATAGTAATAATAATAATAAAAATAGTAATAATAATAATAGCAACTACAACAACACAATAACAACAACAATAACAACAATAATAATAAAAACAACAATAGCAATGTAACAATACTCCTACTACTGCTACTACTACTAATTGTTACTATCACTATACTACAAATACTACTAATAATAACGATAATAATAATAATGATGATGATAACAACAACATCAACAAGAACTTCTTTCCCAGATATTCGAGAAGCAAAACTCGGAAAACATGAAGTAATATGATCCTTCGTGCACGCCATAGGCTACAGGAGTAATAAAAAGGCAATAGCTGGGGTATAAAGCTGCCTTGGCAACGGTGCTGGAAATTGGTCGTGTTCTTCCGTATTGTAATTTTTTTGCTGTTGTTGTTGTTGTTGTTGGTGGTGGTGGTGGTGGTGGTGGTATTATTGTTGTTGTTGTTGTTGCGATGCTTTTGTTGCTGAAGTTATATTTGTTGTTTCCGTTGGTAGTGGTACTGTTATTGTTGTTCTGTTGTTTATATTGTTATCATATGGTGGTGTTACTGTTGCCATTGGTTTTTTTTTTTTTTTATAATTCTGTCTTTTTCTAACATAAAAAAAACAATGGATAGTCACTGAAACAACCAACAGAAATTACATTCAAAATTAGTTAAGAACACAATAATAAAAAATCTGAAACGGCACTACAGTAGCTTTAATTAAGTAACGTTCTTGGCTACAAATTACAACTGAAATGAATTCTAGACCTCCTTGTCTTGTTTACAACTACTTTTACAGAGGTGTTTAGGAGTCCCTGTGTAGGTGTGCGTGGCTTCATAAACGCACATACGCACATACTTGCTCATACACATACATATACGCAAACAAAATCATACAGAGACATACAGATCAACATACACATAGGCAAATAGATAACAAGATAGATATCTAGATAAATACATAAGTAAGTAGGTAGACAGACAGACAGTGTGTGAGACAAAAAGACAGATAGATAGTAGACGGCAGGAAGACAGGAAGGTAAGTCGATAGAAAGATATCTACACAAGCAGACATATAGAAAATAAAAATATCTGTCTATCTCATTTTTCACGCAGACAGACAGATAAAAGATTTTTATACTGGTAGGCAGACAAAAAAATAAAGACATGTGTTTATCTGTTTTTAGACAGACAGATGGGTAGACAGCTAGGGAGGTAATAGAGATATTTACACTGGAAGGAAGACAAAAAGAAAAAGAATCCCGCGCTCCTTTTTTTTATTATATATATATATATATATATATATATATATATATATATATATATATATATATATATATATATATATATATATATATATATATATATATATTTTTAACAGAACAACATTTAAACAAACACAGTTATGTAGATAATTTATGTAGTTAACAAACAGATGTTTTCATTGGCAGGTAGATCAAATTAAAGGTATCTGTCTGTCTGTTCATCAAGGAGAAAATGTTTAGATACAGATAGGTAAATAGGCAGAAAGACAGAAAATAAAGATATTTGTCTGTTTTTTTCAGACAGAAATAGAGAGACAGAGAGGAAGATAAGCAGACAGGTTGCCAGATACATAGAGATATATTTATACAGGCACACAGACAGAAAATAAAAATATATCTCTGTCTGTTTGTCTACTTCTCAGATAGAAATAGATCGACAGACAGATAGATGGATAGACAGACAAGATGATAGATGAAAAGAGAAACATTTACACTGGCAGACAGATGAAAAAAATAAAGATATCTGAAAAGCCATCTTGCTTAGGCACACAAAAGGACATTTGCAAGTATAAAATCTTTTATCCTTGCGCGCACTTAGCTGCGGTTTGTCACCATTATTAATAAACGTAAGTTAATGCGATAATTATGAAATACACTTAAGCCTCGGAAACAAAGCGTTGTTTCATGCGGCGGGGTTGCCACTTTGCATTTTGTTTTCGTGGTTAACGGACAGGGCGAGATAACTCCATAAATTGAAATTTGTGTGTGTGCGCAGGCATAGGCACACACACACACAAGCACATACATACACGCACGGGCGTGCACACACACACACACACACACACACACACACACACACACACACACACACACACACACACACACACACACACACACACACACACACATTTTTTCTTCTTTTTTGCTTAGTGCATATATATGTTTAGGAAAATAAAAAATTGTATACTATTCGTATTTTCAAGTTCTCTTCCTTCTGCCTTGATGTAGATATGTGTTTAGGTGTATTCACGGATTCATAAAACTATTGCTGTTTTTTTTTTTTTTTTTTTTTTTTTTTTTTTTTTTTTTTTGAATGGGCGATTAGATGGGTTATATGGACCTGCGAACAAAGAAACAATTCTTGGGTTGTTTCCTTTGTTTATATTTTCCTGCTGATCCTCTTTTCCTTCTTTCAAGGTGCCTGGCTTTTTTGTTATTTTATTTCTTATTTTATTATTATCATTTATTATTATTTAGAAAATCAGCACCCCATGCTCACGCACTCGCACTGGCATGCGGCGAGTTATTAATTAGGATAAATTAGGACTCTTTTTTTTTTTCAGCAGCCTTTAGCTCTAGCACTTTGAAATTGCTTTTATTTGTTTACGCGCAATATAAAATAACAATTATAGGTCCTTTTTAGTATTTCTTTATTGTTTTTCCTGGTTTTATCTATTAGCATTTTCAAATGTGATTAGTTCAATGTTCACTTAAATTAATTACGCTAAACATTAAGGATTATTATTATTGTTATTATTATTATTATTATTATTATCATCATTATTATCATTATTATTATTATTATTATTATTATTATTATTATTATTATTATTATTATATCATCATTGTTATATTATATATTATCTATTTATTATTATATATTATTATTATATTATTATTATTATTATCATTTATTATTATCATTCTATATTTATCATTATTATATTATTTATTATTTTTATTATTATTATTATATATTATTATATTATTATTATTATTATTATTATTATTATTATTATTATTATTATTATTATTATTATTATTATTATTATTATTAATATTATTATTATTATTATCATTATTATCATTATTATTATTATTATTTATTATTATTATTATTATTATTATTTATTTATTTATTTTTTCCAGCTAGAGGGTCGTGTTATTTAAAATCAGGGAAAAAGAAAATTGAAGTCAGTAAGAATATTAATCCGTTCCTATTTTTATGATGTTTTACAGTATATATGAATATATTTGTATTTCTATAGGTAATAGGCACATATGTAAATACTCTTTATATCAATACCATTACGTTTTGCATCGTCTGTACATAATTATTATTTGTTCCCAGAACCTTCTCTATGCAAAAAGTTAGAAAATATGATCTTGACAACAATTAAAGTTAGAACAGACTGCGGGAATCTGGAAATCTGAAAAATCCAAGTCATGATAAAGTTTCAGAAAGAATTATCCCATTTCACACAGAAAGAAATCTGCGACAAACTGTTCACACACTTTATTTTCGGATCTGACCTTTCGTTGATGACTTTCGTTGATTATAGAGCTCGACGCATCAGTGAGAAGAATAGATGTTCGTTGTTTGGTTTTCTCATGATGTCATATTGTAAAGGTCCCTGAACGCAAACTCGAAGTGTGATTATAGTTGATTATATAAACAGCTTGTTATATATATATTTATCCTTTATTGGAACATTAGCATAGCTTTATATTCCTTTCAGTGTTCACAGATTATCCTATTTTGTTATAACCTGAGTAAGTGATCACATAATCTCATATGTATATTTCTTTCTTTCAATTAGATTCGCAGCCACGAGAGAGTAGAGGTTCGGTATTGCAAATGCAGAGGCGACGTCGGGGATTAGATTCATGTACAAAACGTGGTGTTCATGTGTTCTGTTCTTCTGTGTAGACTCTTGCACGCACGCTCTGAACCGTGGATTATATGAACATCTTGTCATAGATTCCTTCTTGTTACTAGGATAATGCTTTCTGGAGCTTTATCGTCATGACCTGAATTTCTTTCTGTTTGATGTCTATATATTTACGTAAATCGTTATAAGGTTACGAGAACTTCGCCATCTATCTGTCAACACAGTTAAAGATATGTTTATGTATACTGTGAATTTGCCGTGTTTAATGAACTCACAAGCACTCTCCCTTTCTTTCAAATCATACTAGATATCAATGATGGAAGTATTCAAGGCAATTTTTATGCATTAACAGCGGGAAAAATGAACGTAAAAGGTAATTGCTTTGACGTCATAACCGCCGGCAAAAATATTTTCCTTATCGACTTACATCCAGTGTTACCAGATCTGACCTTATTCTCTGGGGATTTTTTTTCTCAAAATGTATAATTTACCGAACATTTTTTTTCCAATAAGAATAGGAATCATCTGCTAAACAGGTCTTTGAAATATTTTCACGTGAGCTACTAATTGCAATTTGCCAGATATAGTACAGTAAAATCAAACAGAAGCATAATAACTTACTAACACAAACACAGGTACGTGTACACAGAGATAAAATAAATTCATTGAATGAAATAACTCTTGACCTTTATCATACGATCTCTAGAATCACGGAAACAGATTCCTATAATCCCAGGCTGAGAGAGTAAGATAGGTATTAAAAAAATGGGTAAAAATTGATAGTGTCTGGTCTGTGAGCTACGTACAATACACTGAAAAACAAGTAAAAACCGTTCTATATCCGGGGTTTCATTCAGGTAGAATATTCTTTAGTGAATCACGACGAAGAAATATTAAAGTAGTGGGTGCTTGATTTTTTTATTCTTAGTTTTCCAATTTAAATGAGCGATTGTGTGCTTATTTACTTATATACTGTTTTCTTTCGTCTTATCACTGTGTTTTTGTATTGTGAATCTGTTTCATCTTGAAAGGGATGCAGATTCAGAGTATGTAATCTATCGTACTGTTCATATAAGAAACAAAAGTTACGTAACAAGTCATACATGAAAAAAAAAACAGAAAAAAATCTGTTGTGAATATTTCTTTCAAATGATATTGGTCGCTCTCACTCACTCTTAATTATATATTCAAGTAAAAAGATTAACAGATCTGGATGATATGTCTAATATATATATTATATATATATATATATATATATATATATATATATATATATATATATATATATATTTGTTCGATTAAATATATCGGACAACTGTCATCATATAGAATTACAAGATTGATTATTCTACTGCACATATTTTTTGTGTATTAAAGGTATAAAATACAGCTGACAATGTATATTTTCCATATTTTCCATATATATGATTTCTTTCATAACAGATATGTTTTTTTATTTAATGTTTTAGATTATCTTATATTTTATATTATATTTCTTTATTTGTTATTATTATTTTAGTAATATATGTCTTAAGGAATATTTTTTTCCTTTTATTTCCTTTTGTTATAAAATATTTTAGATTTTATTTCGTTAAAAAAATACCTAAGTTAAGTATAATATCAAGAGCAAACATAGGAAGATATATGTCTGTAAAGATTATTTTAAATTTTAGATTTTACTTTAGACCATTAGAAATACACGTAGTAAGAATAATTTCAAAAGCAAATTGCAGGAATAAATGCATTTTCCTCTTTCAGATTTTCCAAAAGGCGCTGAAGTCACATCCATCTCCCCGACTGGCAACTAAACTCATTTAATTTTCATGGTTTCGTTAGCGAGACATTTGGTCAGCTGTTTACCTCGGCTGGCCCGACCGAACGTTTCCTAATTGGCGATCTGAACGCCGGTCGCTGATTGGCTGGCGTCGTAATACACTGAGAACCTCTGCTCCGTGCTTTGTCTCGCCGAAATCCGCTCGCTTTGTTTACTCCCGGCGAATGCGGTGTGTGTGTGTGGGGGGGGGGGGGGTGACTGGTGAAAGAAGTCACAGCAGGTCACTTTGGTTGCATTTACGTGTTTTCGTATTTTTGTATGTATCTATAAATACATAATAAAAAATAACAACAATAAATAAACAATACAAATAAGATATTCATAATCATGCATTATCAAGTCGGGTTGCAGCTAATATCCACCTCCTATGCTTAATTGATTTCAAGAGATTGCAAGACGTGGTGTTGCAATGCCTGTCTTTCTTCGTCGGTCTGTGGCTTCAAATGATTTTACATAACCCGGGTTTCTGGTGTTTTAATCACTCATCTTTTTACTGAACATAAATCTGTAGACTCATCTTTTTTACTATCCCTAAATCAGATTTTTTATTTTTTTATTTATTTTTTTTACTGTACATTACTCCGTTCACTCATATTTTTACTGTACATAAATCTGATCGCTATATGTTCTTTTTACAGTACATAATTCTGATAACTCATCTTTTAACTGTACATAATGTTGATCACTTACCATTTTACGTTTCATAATACTGCCGGCTATTTATGACGCTTGATTACCTTTATGGCGACGATGTGTGAGTTCGATGATAAAGCCTTTGGATTAAAATGTCTGTGCCTTCTTAAGTAATCAAAAGGATATTTGG
>NC_051422.1:5817797-5822797 GCF_015228065.2 Penaeus monodon
GATAGCGCCCACCCCCTTTTCTCCTTAGCAAAGACACTGTTTACCTTATTTCTGGGAACCACTCAACTTTACGCCAAGCGTGGACTCTCCAAAAGAATTTCCTAAGTTATGCCTTTGAAACCTACACTATCACAAAATAGTAATCACAAAGGCTACTAGTGATCTAACTTCAGCCATAGAGGTAACTGAATGAAGGGTAATATCAAAACAATTAATGATCTTACGACATTTCCTGATATCGTGAGTTATAAATTATTACACCTTCACAATTAAAACATTCATTTGCGAAAATGTCACCTTCTCCAAGTACGTGTAGTCCAACTTCTCCCTCTTTTCACTCGCCTTCCTTCTTTAGTCTTTTGCCTGTACAGATCAATTTTCTCAGATTTCTTCTCATCTCCCCTTCATCAGTTCAGAGGACTCCTAAAGATGATATCTTCTTTAATTCTTGCCCACAAAGAGAGAAGTATCGATATGGTGCCCAAGTGCCACGTTTCAGTCACTGGCTCTGATATTTAAAGGTAATCGAAACTATTTCAGGCAGTTAAATGGCACTCGTCTCTGTTCTCGCTCTCTCTGTTTATGGCTACAACATCAGGGTTTAACACTGTTTATACTTCAAAAATTGTCTTCGACTCAGATCACATATATTACAAGCTTACACATATATAAATAAATATATATATATTTTTATCTATCTATTTGTCTGTATTTATATACTGGACGGATTAGATATCTTGTACTAGTATATCAATATAGCGTCAAAGTAAAAAGTTAAATTATATCTGTTGCTCCTAAAAAGTAATAAGATTTGTCATTTAAAGATTAGTCTTTTTATGTATCTGTCATCTACTCATATATCTAGTATTCACATTTATTTTTCGTGTCCATTTCCCTGGAAACAATTATTTTTTGCAATATATTTTCTTAAAGGCTTAGATAATTAGGAAAACACGATTCATCATCATCTGAATCAAATTTGAAATCAGTGCAACCTGGACTATTGATAACGAAAGAATAATTTCAATTTTCCTTTTTTTTTCTGATGGTGCTTGATTAATCTTTTCAAAATGCATCAGCAGTCTTCCCTCCGGCGTGACATTAAGTTGATAAGATTTTAGAATTGCTGTAATCGACTGGATTTTAATGAAGCCATTGATTTGTACAGCGCGTTTTGGATGTCGCGTGTGTGTATGTCTGTGTTTGTGTGGATATAGGGTCTATGTGATCATGTATCTATAATGATACGAGTATCTCTCTCTCTCTCTCTCTCTCTCTCTCTGTCTCTCTCTCTCTCTGCCTGTCTCTCTCTCTTTTTCTCTTTCTCTCTCTCTATATATATCTCACACCCCCATAACCCCCCCCCACACACACACACAACCTCTCCTACACACGCAATCCCCCCACCCCCCACCACCACCACCCACCCACCCACCACTACCACCACAAACCATACCACCCTCCCCCTCCCCACCCCTCCTCACACCCCGCCCACTGTTGCTTATCATTATGCAACGAAGTCCGCCTCCTGCAGCCACGTGATAGGTACAGATTAAGGTTAAGCCGCAAGATACAAGGGTCTTTGGGAAATTGCTCTCTTACGGCGCGCATGCACTGGCCCTCTTCCGGGTAAATTCAAAGACGAGGCGCCATATTTGTTCGTGCGTTCGTTTCCCTCTAAGTGATATGAAGGTGGAGTTAGTTGAGGGAAGTTTTTGATGGCTCGTTATTTTTATTTATTTTTTTGGTTAGATTTTGTTATTTTTTGTTAAGTTATTATATGTTGATGGTTAGTTAAAAAAGCAAACAAACATTATTATTGTCTTCTATTTGTCTCATTCAGTCCTCTGTCTCCCTTTCCTTTATTTTTCATTCCTCCTCCGTCCTCCACCCATCCTCCTTCCTTCATGATTTGCAATTAGTGTTTATATCTTTATATATAATATGGAGCCTTTTTATTGCATCCTTTGGAACAACTGGTTTCGAAATTTGCATAATCTGTAAAAAGTAATTCTTTTCTATATAATTTGGCGTAAGTGGCTGAATGTATTTTATACATGACTCATTATCATCACGGAAGCTACTTCGTAATCATAATTAGTTTTTAGAAATTCGGTTAAACGCGACCATATTCATTCAAGAGATTAATCCCATGATTAACATCATTATCTCAATACCATGAACTGATATTATGATCACTTTAATCAAAACCATTATTTCAATACCATTAGTCAATACTATGACCATTTGAACGACTACCATTATAGCGATGCTGTATTAATTACCATCAAGATTATCTTAACTGATACCATTATCTCACTACCACTAACACTCCCCCTCAAAGAAAAGAAGAAGAAGAAAAAGAAGAAGAAGAAGAAGAAGAAGAAGAAAAAGAAGAAGAAAGAATAGCGTGATAATGAACGACTATTACACGTAGGGAAAAAAATCCCAGGTTTACACAGGCGTCAAAATATTTTCAAGGCCTGACATAAATCTAAGAATCCGAAAGCAGGCTGACATTAGCGCAGATGATGATCACAATAGCCTTAGTTTCGTGAAAGAGATGATTTATCTTCTGCCTAAAAAATAGGACGAGGGGAAGGGGGGATCAAAGGGGGGAGAAGGGATGGGGAAAGGGGCGAAAGGGGGTGAGGGAGGGGAAAGAATGGGGTGGAGGAGTGCAGGAAGGGGAGGGGGAGAGGGAGGGGGAGAGGAGGAAGAGGAAAGGGAGAGGATGAAGGGGAGGGAGAGATGGATGAGGGAGAGGATGAAGGGGCGAGGGAGAGGGATGAGGGAGAGGAGGAAGGGGAGAGGGATGAAGGAGAGGATGAAGGGGCGAGGGAGAGGGATGAGGGAGAGGGGAGTAGAGGAAAGGAAGAAGGAGTAGAGGAAGGAAAGGAGGCAGGAAGGGGAAGATAAAGAAGGGGAGATACAGAAAGGAAGAAGGAGAGGTAGGAGGAAGGTGGGGGAAGGGGAGGGGAGAAAGGGTATGGATAGGAGGATAGGAGGAGGGTAAGGGAAGAGAGGGAAGTGGAGAGATAGACGAGAGGAATAAAAGGGGAGGGAGAGGAGGAAGGAAGGAAGGGAAATGGAAAGGGAAGAGAGAAAGAGAAGGAGGAAGGAAGGAAAGATTAGAAAGCATGAAAGAGGAGTAGCCAGGGAAACGGGAAGGAGAATAAAAAAAGAGAGAAAAAAGGAACAGAATTAGGAGAAGGATGAGGAGAAAGACAAAGCAGAAAAAAGGAACCATATATAATTTTCAAAGGAAATACAGAAAGTAGCAAAAAAGAGGAATAAAAAGAGGCAGAAGGATGAGAGAGAGAGAGAGAGAGAGAGAGAGAGAGAGAGAGAGAGAGAGAGAGAGAGAGAGAGAGAGAGAGAGAGAGAGAGAGAGAGAGAGAGAGAGAGAGAGAGAGAGAGAGAGAGAGAGAGAGAGAGAGAGAGAGAGAGAGAGAGAGAGAGAGAAAGAGAGAGAGAGAGAGAGAGAGACGGGAGCAGACAAGGAAGAGGGAGAAAGGCAGGGAAAATTACAAAAATTGAAAAGAATCCTTTCTCAGGATGAATTATGGCAGTTTTGAGAGCACCACATTATTATTATCGCAGCGGGGAAGGTGTCCTCTGACAAAACACCTCCAAGAGAAAGAAATAGAGAAGGGGGAGGGGGGGATGAGGCATGGGAGGTGAGAGAGAGAGAGCAAGAGAGAGAGAGAGAAAGCAAGAGAGAGAGAGAGAGAGAGAGAGAGAGAGAGAGAGAGAGAGAGAGAAAGGGAGAGAAAGGGAGAGAAAGAGAGAGAGAAAGAGAAAGTGAAAGAGAGAGAAAGTGAAAGAAAGAGAAAGAGAAAGAGAAAGAGAAAGTGAAAGAGAGAGAAAGAGAAAGAGATAGATAGATAGATAGATAGATAGATAGAGAGAGAGATTGAGAGAAACAGAGAGAACAAGAGAGAGAGAGAGAGAGAGAGAGAGAGAGAGAGAGAGAGAGAGAGAGAGAGAGAGAGAGAGAGAGAGAAGAGAGAGAGAGAAGAGAGAGAGAAAGAGAAAGTGAAAGAGAGAGAAAGAGAAAGGAAAGAGAAAGGGAGAGAAAAGAGAGAGCAAGAGAAAGTGGAAGAGAGAGAAAGAGAAAGAGAAAGAGAAATTGAAAGAGAGAGAAAGAGAAAGAGAAAGAGAAAGAGAAAGAGAAAGATAGGGATAGAGAGGAAGAGAAGAGGGGGGAGAGAGAGAGAAGAACGAGAGAGGAGAGAGAGAGAGGGGGAGAGGAGAGAGAATTTTGGAGAGAGAAGGAAGGGGAGAGAGAGAGAGAGAGAGAGGAGATGGTAAAAGAGCAAGAGAGAGAGAAAGAGAAACCAAGAGAGAAAGAGAGAGGTAAAAGAGCGAAGCACGAGCGGAATATAAAAAAAAAGAAAAGAAAAAGGACGAAAGAAAATGGAAGAATAAAAAGAAAAAGAAAAAAAGGAGGGGACGGTCTATATCTTGGCATCTTCTCAGTGGCATAAATAATAACACACGAAATTCCCCGCGCGCGTGTGTGTCTCTTTGCGGTCAAGACGCCGGGAAAAGTGTGAGGTAATGAGGAGAAGGGAGAGGGGGAGAAGGAGGAGAGGAGAAGGAAGAGGAGGAGGAGGAAGAGGGGGGAGAAGAGGGGGAGAAGGGGGAGGGGGAAAGGAGGAGAGGAGAGGGAAGGGGGGAGAAGGAAAAAGGGGTGGAAAAAAGAGGGGGAAAGGAAAAAGGAGGAGGAGGGAAGAGGAGGAAAACGAAGAGGGGGAGAAGGAAGAGGGGGAGAAGGAAGGTGAGGAGAAGGAAGAGGGGGAGAAGGAAGAAGGGGAAGAGGAGAAGGAAGAGGGGGAGGAGGAGAAGGAGGAGAGGGAAGATGAGGAGAGGAAAGAGGAGGAAAACGAAGATGGGGAGAAGGAAGGTGAGGAGAAGGAAGAAAGGTATTAGTGATAATACAAATAACAATAAAAATAATGAAAATGATGATAATGATAATCATAATAATGATAGTA
>NC_051422.1:5837797-5842797 GCF_015228065.2 Penaeus monodon
AACGAGAGCACATGATAGAGGTGGCAATCATTTATATTTTTAGTACTGATGCCTTAATAGAGAAAGCTTATGTTTTGAGTTTCTGTAATGATGTACTCTAGAATTAGGTATTGCTAAAAGGTCAAGCTTATACATATCCTTGCAATCTATATCTCGTAATAGTGGGTAGTTAAGTACGTCGATAATGAGGATTTTTTTTATGGTAAAATTATTCACACCATTATGATGCTCAAGCTTAGTAACGTATGGAAAATATTGAAAGAAAAACATAAGGTATGAAAAGTAATTTCCACAATTCCTATGGCATTATTTATGGACACCTTGTGAAATACGAGCACTCAATTTAATGAAACTCAGAACTAGCTTTTAAAATCATTTGCGTTTGAGGGTTTCTGGAAAAAAAAAAACATTCAGAGATTAAAACAAATGTTTAGAAAATAAGTTGCACAGGCGGAATTAGAATCTCATAACGCAATAATGGCTAATTATTAGCAATTGTTTTCGTAATTGTTTTTCTTGGTAGTTTATTAACAAAATTTAGATTTATTAAAGAACATTTCTAGTCACGCTTATTTATTTGATTAACTTAAAAATCTGCAATGGTGATGGAAGCTTCACACACACACACACACACACACACACACACACACACACACACACACACACACACACACACACACCGCACACACGCACACACACACGCACACACGCACGCACACACACACACACACACACACAACACACTCACATACACAAACACATACACTTATATATATATATATATATATATATATATATATATATATATATATATATATATATATATATATATATATATATATTTCTTTTCTTTTAACGGTAGGTTCATGTCTGAGCCGCCGTGGTCACAGCATGATACTCAATTGCAGTTTTCACGTTGTGATGCTCTTGGAGTGAGTACGTGGTAGGGTCCCCAGTTCCTTTCCACGGAGAGTGCCGGTGTTACCTTTTAGGTAATCATTCTCTCTATTTATCCGGGCTTGGGACCAGCACTGACTTGGGCTGGTTTGCCCACCAAGTGGCTAGGTAGGCAATCGAGGTGAAGTTCCTTGCCCAAGGGAACAACGCGCCGGCCGGTGGCTCGAACCCTCGAACTCAGATTGCCGTCGTGACAGTCTGGAGTCCGACGCTCTAACCATTCGGCCACCGCGGACCCCATATATATATATATATATATATATATATATATATATATATATATATATATATATATATATATATATATATGTTTGTGTGTGTGTGTGTGTGTGTGTGTGTGTGTGTGTGTGTGTGTGTGTGTGTGTGTGTATGCATATATCTATATCTATATCTATCTATCAATCTATCCATCTATATAAACACACACCAAGGCATAGAGTAAGACCGACAGTTAAACAGGAAGACAGACATAAATGTATACAAAAAAAATTATATACAGGCAGCGTCTACTAAGCCTACTGCCTTAGATTTTGCATTGGGATTTATGAGGCATGTGCTTTGTTGCATTAATTATTTAGGATTACTCATCAACAACCCCACCCCCCTACCCCCAGCTTAACAATCGTTAGAGATAAGGTACGTATGTGATGAATAAGTCTTATTAAATATATTTCTGCATTCACCCAAATTCGATTTATATTTCTACAATTACACTTTCTAGATTTTATTAGATTTCTAGTTATAAGCATTCGTTGTGTTGTAGAAGCATTTCTCTTTGTGAGTATAATTTGAGTCTCTAAAGTCCACTCTTAGAATTTCAGGAAATAATTAATAACTTAAGATTACTTGTGTGAGTAATTAGCATATTTGATCTTCGTGCTAATTAGGCAAAGAGTCTATTTACGTTCTAATTGGTTTGCAAATGTCAAAATTCTGCAAGATAATCACTCTTATCTCATCTCTCCTTAAAACAAAATTATTTTCTCTCTCGAAATAACACATATATGTCTATATCTCATGCTTTGAAATTCAACCTGAGATAAAGTTTAATGTAAATATCAATATTCAAATGTACTCTTGTTACCTTGGCCATGTGTTAAATACGGTATCTTTCTCAAACATGTTTTATTTTTTATTACTATTTATTTATCTATTTATTTATTTATTTATTTATTTATTTATTTATTTATCAATTTATTTATTTATTTATTTACTATTATTATTATCAATATCATTATTATTATCATTATTACTATCCTTAATAATAATAATAATATTATTATTATCATTACTTTTTTGGGGGGTGGGGGTCTCATGATATTTTTTTTTATCCTCATCAAAAAATGCAAAGATTATCCATCAGCGTTTGTGAATAATGAATGACAATTTCTTTTTCAATTAATCATTTCATGAACTTTTGATATGAACGTAATGCATCTATAATTAGTAGATCATGTTTGTGGATATACAATACTGTCGTGTCTATTTTCAGATTAATTCACTCCGTGTGAAGTCTCAATTAAGAGTGATGAATATTGATTTTTTTTTTTTCATTTTTTTTTTTTTTTTTTTTTTTTATACGATTTTAAGAACTGCGTTACTGATGAATTGCACGATTTGCTCTTACTGGAATATATATTGAGGAAAAGGTATTTGATAACGAAAGGTGATTGATAAACTTGCATGCCAAGAATATGCGCGTGGACATTACAGACAAAAAAAAAAAAAAAAAAAAAAAAACACGCACGGATAGACAAAATACGCACAAGGAAGAAAAGAAAGAAAGAAAGAAAGAAAGAAAAAAAAACGAAAGAAAAAAGAATTTGAAGAAAAAAGAAAAAAACAAACAAACGAAAAGAGAGAAAAAAAGAAGAATTTGAAGAAAAAAGACAAAAAAGAAAAGAAAAGAAAAGAAAAGAAAAAAAAACTTGGATGGAGTTCGTATTCTGAGCAGGAATCGAAGCGTTGTCACACTCTCAAGATTTAATACTTAAGATTGCTGTTCATCGAGCATTGCATTCAACAAAACGCTACTCATTTCGCAATAAGGTTTGCACGAAGGACCCGCTATAAGTACTACAAATAGCCTTTGCTAAATTTACACTATATATTGAAAGCTCCCCCCCCCCACTTGCGCATTTAGGAATCTCTTCAGTTACCGTAAAGTGAGAATTATTATCGCCTTGGGTTATTTTACAGCTCGGTTCTATTTGTCTGCTCACTGAAAATGAACATATGTCTTCATTTAGTTGGGTTTATTTGTGTACTAACCCGACGTGCGGGACAAACGTGGGTAATTTTTGATACGTTGGAAAAATTGTACTACATTGTACTACAGTGTTACATTATAGGTGTGAGAGCCTTGGTTTAGTCTTTTATGACCCATAACACAGCACTATCTTATACAGAATTCAAAGCAATTTAATTACAAAGTTACGTGATCCAAAGGGGGTGCCAGTACACAGCAGATTAGGTATATAACACAACAATATCTAATACAATACAGGAGATAAAGTATTCACAGCAGTTTAATTACAAATTTACATATGTATCAAAAAGGTAATGTCAATAAACACAGCAATATCTAATTCGTTGCAGGAGATACAGTATTTAAAACGGTTTGGTTACATGTCACAAAAGGTGATATTAGACATAGTATAGAACGCATCTAATTCATTGCAAGATATAACGTATTCAAAGCAGTAGGTCTACCATCGTTTATCTTAAAAGCTTGGCCTGCCGAAAAACGAGGATTTTTTTTTTCTCGACTAAATGACATACATAAATCAAAACGAAAAATTATGCAATGCATAAATAAATAATATTTTCGGTACGATAATGGGACATATTTTAGGTCCCTTGATTTATAAGGGTGAGGGTGTGGGAGAGGGGGAAATAGAAATTTGGGTGATGGGGGAGAGGGCGGGGAAGGGGGGAGGGGGAAGGTGGAAGGGGGGGAGAGGGCGGGGAAGGGGGGAGGGGGAAGGTGGAAGGGGGGGAGGGCGGGGGAGGGGGGAGGGGGAAGGTGGAAGGGGGGGGAGAGGGCGGGGAAGGGTGAGGGGGGAGCTGGAAGGGCGGGGAGGGGGAAGTGGAAGCTGGAAGTGGACGGGGGAGGGGGAGAGAGGGGGAAGAGAGTGGGGGTGGGGGGAAGCATTCAAAAATAGCTCAAAAATAACATAGCGGCCGCACGCTGTCCCTTGCACTATATCACTGACAATGTGTTCTATTTTCCAGCGTCTTCCTTTGACAAAATGTTTTGAGTAAAGACCAGTTGCATGAATCACTTTGCAGGTAATGGCCAAGCGCAATTAGAGGTTACGAATGCAATTATTTGGACTTGGTCAACAGCGACGTTTAGTTAATTGTCGCTAATTAAGAAGTTTGCGCCGACAAAGAAATGCTTTTAGACTGCAGTATTTTCCTTTCGCACTGCATGTTAAATTCATATATGATTATGCATGTATATATGTATTTATATATGTATGTACACACACACACACACACACACACACACACACACACACACACACACACACACACACACACACATATATATATATATATATATATATATATATATATATATATATATATATATATATATATATATATACACACAAATATATGTACATATATATGAAGACATAAAGAGACAGATAGATAAATAGATATATGCCAACTGAATGCGCGCGATTAACATGAAAACACAAAAGTATCAAACAAAATGACACACAGATCACGACAAAATCTAAATTGCCACACAATCCATCCCCCCTATTTATTCATCTAAAACCTCCCTAACGAAAATAAAGAGATAAAAAAGAAGGAGAAAAAAAATAGTCGACATCAACACAAAGAAGAAAAAGTAAAAAGACAAAAAAAGAGGGGAAAAAAAGAAAAGACAAAAAAAAGAAAAAAAGAAAAAAGGCAAAAAAAAAAAAAAAAAAAAAAAAAAAACACCCACACACACACAAACAACAACAACAAAAAGACGATCCCATAATCTGTAATTGCAAGCTTCAAAACTGCGATCAATGAAACGA
>NC_051422.1:5867797-5870297 GCF_015228065.2 Penaeus monodon
TTCAACTTGGCTCTTGAATAGGACTTGTCACTGTGACTCTTGTGCCAAATGTCTGTCTGGGAAACCACAATGAAAACAAGTGCAAGATTTTTTTTTAGGGGAAGGGCAAAGTGTGAAAAAAAAACTTTGTAGTGTTTCCACTTTGGTTACAATCACAGTTTTGCGTTTCTTTGAATTATTTAACCATTGCATAAGCCTTCTGTTTTCTGTGTGTTAATCCCTCTGCCTTTTGGTATTCCCTCTTTACTGTTTTATTTAAGGAAGGTAAATGCATAATCTGAGCAGTCTGTTTAGGCGGAAGCGAAGCCCTGATTGTTTGCCAGACTTAAGCACTGAACTGAAGATCAGCATATGCACAAGTCTGTCTTTCATTATACAAAGTTTGTTGAAAAAGTATATTTGTATATTCCATGGTATCTGACCTATACACAGCGTTATAATCACCAATCTCGGCCACATGGAAACAAGGAACTAATAATATTTCTTGGTTAAATGCCCTAGCTCTGACATGTAAGACTGGCCCAACAACCTGACCTTACCCTATAGTGTATAAATGAGATTAAGTTTGGCGATATTGTTGACCTTATTATGCCATGAAGCAGCGCCTGCAAACCCATGGCATCCTTGTATACAGAGACAAGGAGTTTCCATGGCCTTAATCCCGGATCAAAGCAGAATGCAGGCTTTGGCCGTTCAAACGAGTAACTAGCTTAAAACTCTGAGTAATTAGATCCTTGAAGTAGAGTTCAAGTAAGCGAGTTCTTTTGAATTAATATAACAGAGTTCACGTCTGATTTTTTATCTTAGACATAGGGGCTTCAGAAAACAAACAACCTTTATACCTTTACACGACATGCATTATAAAGTATACATATCACACAGTAAAGTAAAAGAAAATGAAGACAAAATTGTTCAATAGATCTTCAGCTATGCTTTAAGGAACATGAGGCCGTCTCTCTTCGGCTTTCATGCCCCTGGAATACAATTGATCAAAGGGAGGGTTAGTATAAACAAGTATTATGCTCTCACTCCTTTCGTGCACTGAGGGACTAACAGTGGAAGTGGCATAATAAATCAAAATACACAACACCATCGATCAGTCGCTCTGTTTAAGTAGTGTTAAATCAATGAAGTTGCTGTAATCACCTTCGAACTTGCAAATCCCTGGAGTCCATTGAAATAACTATATTTCGTTCACTTTCAAGTAAGGAAAGAATGGCAACTCAATCAGACTCTGCGGTACTCCGAGTCGCCAAGTCTCTTTGGAGGAAAAATAAAAAATAAAGAGTGCTTTAACAATAAATATATTGTATATAATATATCTTTTGTTAATCATACTTATCTGAACATTTTATTTTAACGTCAGCTGATTAGAACTAAGAAAAAACGTTGCCAATTTTTCCTTTTATGATATTAGACGCACTTTATTTGTCAGCAGGAGGAAACTCCTCTCAGCCCTTTACATCCCCATTGCACTGAATCAGTATATTCTGATATACAATGCTATAATTTTATAATTTGTATGTTTATAATGACGTACCATAAAATACAGCCTATTGTACACCATGTTTTGTGCATTTGTTTAAACGAAGAAATGATGCAAATCTTCCTTTAGTAACAACGTTGTTTTTCAGTCCGACCAAAATACTATGAATGTCTAACATACTTTAACATTCCATAATATATCACTAAAACATTAAAGTCATCTAAATATCAAGGTTCCCGATTTATAGCCTTATTATTTAGGAGAGCAGCTTTAGTTATGAGCTGTGAACACACAATGGAAATAAATGGAAAACGATCACGAACACTGCATATGAACCAATAACTTCTTAGCTATGGAAGAGGGCGTGGCTTGTTGGCAGGTGATAGATAAGGAGACAACAGATGGCTTAGAAAACGCAGAACTGTTCACATTTATTTAAGAAAATATGTGAAAGAGAGAGAGAGAGGAGAGAGATGAGAGATAGATAGATAGATAGATAGATAGATAGATAGAGAGAGAGAGAGAGAGAGAGAGATCGAAAGATAGACAGAAAGACAGACAGAAAGATAGACAGAAAGACAGACAGAAAGATAGACAGAAAGACAGAGAGATAGAAATAAAACAGAGAGAGAGAGAAAAGGAAAGAGAAGAAGGAAAAGACAAATAGAGAGGAGAGAGATCGACAAACAGACAGACAGAAAGAGGAAGGAAAAGAGAGAGAGAGAGAAAACGGTCCACGTTTTTCAGGAAATATATATATATATATATATATATATATATATATATATATATATATATATATATATATATATATATGTATGTATGTATGTATATATATATATATATATATATATATATATATATATATATATATATATATATATATATATATATATATATATATATATATACATAGAGAGAGAGAGAGAGAGAGAGAGAGAGAGAGAGATTGATAAATAGATAAATAGATACATTGATAAATAGACAGATAAATAGATAGACAGACAGACAGAC
>NC_051422.1:5877797-5880297 GCF_015228065.2 Penaeus monodon
CCTTTCCATACATCTCACACATAATTGCTTTCAACAGAAAATTGAATGCGAATGCTTTGATACAGCTTTGAATTAACTTTGACAACTTTGTTTCAGTCCCATTAATGAACTCCTCTCATTCATTTAATTACCTTCTGTATAAAAAAAAAACGAAACAAAAACAAAACAAAACAAGAACGAATACACTTCAACGAATGTACAATTTCTCACCTCTAGATTAGATTATTAAAACTCACCGGAGGATGACGTTGCAAAACAAGCCTCGATATTTTTTTCCTCCAAACCCGATCAAGAAACTCCTTGATAAATATAAGCAGCTTTCAGTAGATAGCATCCTTTTAACTATGGAGAGAGATTCGGTAATTTATTTTATCAATTTCGTTAATCTTTCTCTTTATTATATCATATTCCATTCTATAATAATCGTTTTTAGGAAGTGACGTAATGGATAATGGAAAAAAAACCTGGTGATTAAACGAGGAATCATTTCAGCCTTAAAACAGTTGGTAAATATTAAAAGCAGCGCTAAATAGTAACAATAGTTATGCTAAGGATGGTGATTATATTAAGAACGATGATTACAATGATATTAATAATAGTAATAATGTGAGTAGCGTCAGCAACAATATAAATTATTATAACCATAACTGCATTAATAGTTCTGCTCAATTAATCGTACAAATTGCTTTCAGTTTATTAACATAATTAAAGTTATAGAAGATACGATGCTAAAATAGTTCCAATATAATCCATTCCATAATCATTTCTTAGAAATTCAGTAATGAATTATGAAAATCTAGAGAACGATTTTCCACCAGTTCCATAAAAAACATTTCATATAAGAGCATTTTTTTTCTTTATCCACCACGCACAACACGGCATCATGCAAGAACGTATACCTTTATGTGGCATTATAAGTAGGCAACCATTATTAACCACGGTATAAAGTACTAGAACAAATTTTCATAAAACATCCGGGAAGGTAAAGAATATTAAGTGTGTTTTGACGCCGATTAAAAGTAAGTAAGTGATCTTCTGGAAATGAAAAAATGCATAATTGCACTAGCTTATATAAATACTACTTGGAAATTTAACGAGGTATTAAAGCATCTGGGTACACTTGTTTCAATGTACGTATTATTCAATCATTACACACAACAGAACTTCAAATGTTATAACACGCATCGTTGCTTTGACTCATTACATGTATGGAAACGTTTTAACGATATCAATAACGTATGTCTAACGTTTTTGATGAATAATTCGGGGAAAATTTGATTTGCAGAGGGTGTTTTGACACAATTTGAAAGTTATTAGCAATTTATGCGTCCGCTTGGTAACATGGCTGGAGTATTTCACTTCAAAAATCAGTGATGACGAATTTTAAAAGCTCGTTGTTATTTTTTATTTATTTATTATTATTTTTTTAATAAACTCCATTTGACTTATTTCGAAGTTATAATTTCAGGATATGATTAAGATAAGACAAACAATCTAAGCTAAATAGAACGCTTTGGCAGTGAAAGATACATACAACGTTTCGACAAAGAGTCTGTGCATATTCGCCTCTGAGATGCGTGACTATCTAACTTTCATCAAAGTTTGAGATGGTCTTGCTTGCATAACATTTTTTTCGTCATTGTATGATCCATGTCTGTCTGACTGACTGACTGACTGACTGACTGACTGACTGACTGACTGACTGACTGACTGACTGACTGACTGACTGACTGACTGACTGACTGACTCTCTCTCTCGTAAAGCTTACTTCTGCAATCTCTATTCATCGAATTAGAATCTACTAAATTCCAAGGAAACAGTTGTGGACAACAAACACAAAGAAAATATTTGAATAAGAACGTGATCTAGCACAACAACAAAGAAATAGAGAAGATAAAACAATAGCACAAAGAATGTATCATCAGCAGAAAATCCAACAGAAAAGCATGTCGTTCTAAACAAGCGCTACAGAAGTGGTTTGTAACGCGGAGATATCCAAAGGCACAGAAACTAGGCAAGTCGTCGAAATAGCAGACAGGCGGGCATCGTCATGGATGAAACCTGGAGGGGATGATGAATTTTTACTGCCTCCCAGTTCACTTGTTACTTGATCCTGTCCGTCTTTTCTGATCTGTGTCTCGTCTCAATCTCTCTCTCGTCCTCTGTCTCAATTCTCTCCTCTCTTCTTTCTCTTCTCTTCTTTTTCTTTCTCTCTCTTCTCTCTCTCTCGTCTTCTCTTCTGTTCTCGTCGTCTCTTCTCATCCCCTCTCTCTCTCTCTCTCTCTCTCTCCCTCTTTCTCTCTCTTTCTCTCTTCTCTTCTCTCTATTCCCTTTCCCCGCTCTCTTCTCTCATTCTTTCTCCTCTCTCCTTCTCTCATTTTCCCTCTTTCTCTTTCTCTCTCTCCTTTCTCTCTCTCTCTCTCTCTCTCCTTCCTCTCTCTCTCTCTTTCTCTTTCTCTCTCTCCTTCTCTCTATATTCCTCTCTATCTCTCTCTCCCTG
>NC_051422.1:5885297-5890297 GCF_015228065.2 Penaeus monodon
CGTTTTCTACTTTCTTTTCCTATTTCTTTGTTTTTGTTTTGATATATCCTACTGTAGATGTTATTGTTTTTATTTTTCTGTTACTTAATTAGCATCATTATCGTTATCATCATGATCCGTATTATCATCTTTTGTTTATAATCATATTCTAATTGTAAATATTTTAGTTTACGTATGTTTTCCTTCTTTTGTAACTATATTATGTGGAGGATAAATGGAATATTATTTTCTGCACTGGGAGACTTGATAAGCTTTTGCTATTCTCCTTTCATGGGTATTTTACTCTCTGTTTGCTTGCACACTTTTCTTCCGACTCTTGTGAAATGTTTCTTCTAGTTTCTTTTCTTTGTCTTGCTTTTTTTGGTTTCGTTTCGGTTCTTTCTTTCTTTATTTCTCTTTCTCTTACTCTTCTCTCTCTCTCTCTCTCTCTCTTGCTCTTCTCTTCTCTCTCTCCCTCTCTCTCTCTCTCTCTCTCTCTCTCTCTCTCTCTCTCTCTCTCTCTCTCTCTCTCTCTCTCTCTCTCTCTCTCTCTCTCTCTCTCTCTCTCTCTCTCTCTCACTCCCCCAAGAGAATGGTGGAAACAAGTGAGATTGAGAAAATATGTTTCTGTGCGTATGTATGTTTATATATCTGCATGTGTATGTGTATGAGAAAGATAGAAAAACACACACACATTTATATCCTGCTTCTCCCTCTCTCTGAACATATTTCTCACATTGGCACATATTCTTCTATTCCATCTGTTTACTATATTAACAAACTGCTTCTCCTTCTTCCTCCATCTGCAATGCACACTCAATTCATAAAACACTAGACACACAGTACACACTCAATAAAACACACTAGACACACAGTACACACTCAATAAAACACACTAGACACACAGTACACACTCAATAAAACACACTAGACACACAGTACACACTCAATAAAACACACTAGACACACAGTACACACTCAATAAAACACACTAGACACACAGTACACATTCAATTAACAAAACAACGCTAGTTAAAGACATTCCTCTCCGTTTCTCTTCCTCCGTACCCTGCACCCTTCCTCAGTCTCGTTAAAAGCTTCCTTAATGGCCGACTATTGGCGTGCGTTGCAACTTTCTTTCGAAGTATTGCAAAAATGACCGTGTAATGGATTCTGATTATATTAATAAAGACCGAAATCAACTCAGGTTTTAAATGAAATACGAAGGCTAATCTTTATATCAGTGATACTAAGGAGGGTCTTCCGAGATAGCGAGAGTGACTCAGGGAGGAAGAGTTATTATCACCGGGTGTAGGCAATTTTGTGTCTTATGGCAAGGGAGGTGGAAGCGTCAGTTTTGCGTGGGAGAGGGATTGGATGGCACGCTTGATTCGAGTGCTCTTTTGATTCAATTTTGATCATTTTTATAAATAGAGTATCGAATACCTGGCGTACGGCACAGGCGTTGTTTATAAAAGCATGCATATTTAATGCCATGTCTTACAACTGTGTACTTCTGCTTTAAAACTCTGTCTGTCTGTCTGTTTCTCTCTCTCTCTCTCTCTCTCTCTCTCTCTCTCTCTCTCTCTCTCTCTCTCTCTCTCTCTCTCTCTCTCTCTCTCTCTCTCTCTCTCTCTCTCTCCATATTCTCGCTCTCTCTCTCTCTCTCTCTCTCTCTCTCTCTTTCTATATATATATATATATATATATATATATATATATATATATATATATATATATATATATATATATATATATATATGTATATATATATATATATATATATATATATATATATATATATATATAAATATATTTATATATATGTATATATATATATATTCTCTCTCTCTCTCTCTCTCTCTCTCTCCTCTCTCTCCTCTCCTCTCTCTCTCTCTTCTCTCTCTCTCTCTCTCCTCTCTCTCTCTCTCTCTCCTCTCTCTCCTCTTCTCTCGTCTCTCTCTCTCTCTACTGTCTTCTCGTCTCTCTCTCTCTCTCTCTTTTCTGTCTCTTTCTTACTGCTTTTCTGTGTGTGTGTGTCTCTCTCTCTCTCTGTCTCTGTCTCTCTCTCTCTCTCTCTCTCTCTCTCTCTCTCTGTCTCGTCTTCTCTCTCTCTCTCTCTCTCTCTCTCTCTCTCTCTCTCTCTCTCTCTCTCCCTCTCCCTCTCTCTCTCCTTTCCTTCTCTCTCTCTCCACCTTTCTTTCTCTCCGCCTTTTTTTCTCTCTACCTATATTCTTTCCTACTCACTCACCCCATGAAAAAATGACCATAGTCGTAACCATAGCTCCGCGCCCTATGTCGTTTAGCATAATCCTCTTCCCACCTCATAGGCATATATATAAGCTCATAAAAACACGTCCACATGCAGATATACATACACACGAAAAGGCGCACACATATACAAAGGAGCAAGGATAACCCCTTACACACACACACACATACAAACAAACACACACACACACAGACAAACACACACACACCAATATGCAGCTTTAGACACTTTTCGACAAAGTGTTCGATATGCAAAGGCAAATTTCCGTCATGTTTCGTGGATCATCCAAGTTCTTTGTTTACTTTTGCACTCATGGCGATTTAATTAGAAGAACCTCTTTAGCAGAGCTTAGAAGTTATGTTTGCGCCAATTTTGTACTCTGTTCTATTTTGTGTATCTTGTGACAAGGGCAATTTTCCACTGTAATTGCGTTTTGCAGAATTTCGAAAATGTTCCTTTTCAGAGAATACCATTTTCTCCACCAATTTGCAGAGTATGGTACTTTATGATGACATTTCCTATGTGTACACGGCACAAAATCTTGTGGTGTGTTGGTGTACACATGCAATACTCTACAGAGTGGAATAAACACACACACGCACACACACACACACACACACACACACACACACACACACACACACACACACACACACACACACACACACACACACACACACACACACACACACACACGCACACACACACACACACACACACACACGCACACACACACACGAACGCACACACACGCACACACACACACAACTCCCCCCCCCCACGCACGCACGCACACAGGTACAGACGCAACCACAGTACAATATATTTAGATTCTCTTGTTATCTTTGTGTAATAAATCATTTAATTCAAGAGAAAAGTTTAACATTTTCTACTGAAAATTAAAGCAAAATGTCTGGGTTTGTCGTCTCCAGATCGCTCATTCCTTTCAATCACCCTTTGTTTAAGAATTGATGGGAGTTCTATGGACAAATCATTAAGTAAATATAACAACAAAAGGGTGAACAAGGAAACACACGACATGCCTTAAATGAAAGCAATTTGGCAAAAAGGTCTGACGTATAAATGCGCGTTCTCATGTTCTCATGTTATTTCTCTTAAAATTTGTTCACGATGAGTTCTTCACAACTCTCAGTGTTGCTACCAAACGCACTTGGGTTTTATTTATTTTCATTAAAACTATCGTGTAGTCGAGGAAGCAGATTAGCATTAACATCTACTTGGAGTATTTCGGGAGAAAAAATATGAACTCAAGGATACTATAGGATGTGGATAATTCTACAGGATGTGGATAATTCTATTGCCACCAGCTATAATAGTCTCTAATTTGAATGATACTAGAATACCACTATATTATCTGGCAGGTCCAGAGGAAAACTCAGTATCTGTTTCTCAGCTTTATTGAGGGAACAGACACGTAGATTAAAAGGGATCTTGACGCGGTAGACGTGGCGGAGGCGGCGTCAGCTCCTACGGGTTGGAGGGAAGGTGTTAGCGGTTCAAGGAACGGACTCGGACTGACTCCCTTCGGGTATTTCTGGGTCGCTTCCCCCTTGGGCGTGGGGACACAGCTGTTGTCCCCTCCAAGCGTTTCTCGTTATCGCCGAAGGTCAGGTCATGACCCAGGAGGCGAACAGCTGCGTAGCCGGCTTTCCTGAGTAATGGATGTCACCCCGGCTCAGGCAGATTTCACTATTAATAGATGTCACACCGGTGGCCGAGCAATATAGGATGTGGATAATTCTACAGGATGTGGATAATTCTATTTCGGTTACCAGTGGACCACGTGGCTGTTTTCCACGTGGATCCAAAAGTCCCAAATATAATCTTTCGCTCAGCGAGGGCGGAGGTCACATCTGATATCTCACCTCGTTTGACCGAGAGTTCGTGCTAAGCTACCACCGCGCTAAGGTCAGCCCTCGCCTCCCTCCGGGTGGGCTGACCGTGACCTCCGCGCGGCCCGATTACCCATACTAGACATGTCTCGTGTTCTTATACTGCGTGGTGTCAACTCTCAGAAATAAAGAGTAAAGCCGTTAACAAGTTTAACTACCCTCTGGTCACCATTGTACTAAGGATGATAGCCTTTTACAGATACTGTTAAAGCGTTTCTCTGTCTCTATCTGTCTTTCTGTCTGTTTGCCTATCTCCTGTGTCTCTCTTTCTCTTTATCGCCCTCCTTCCCTCCTCCCTCTCCCTCCCTCTCTCTCCCACCTTCCCTCCCTCCCTCTCTCTCCCCCTCCTACCCTCCCACCCACCCTCCCTCCCTCCCTCCCTCTCCCATACCTCTTTCCCTCTCCCTCTCTCCCTCCCTCCCTCATACCCTCCCACCCTCCCTCTCCCACACCCTCTCTCTCCCGCACATGCAACGAGAAGTTCCTTTCACGCCAATTAAAAAGGAAATAAAGGAAAAAATAAAAATAAAAAGAAGAAGAAGAAAAAAAAAAAACGTAACTCTGACGTAACAAAGATTCTCGCCTTCCTCAAAAGCAACCGATGATGGACAGAGCGAGGAGCAAGTTCGCCAGATTACGCTTCAGAACTTGCAACAAAGGGCTTCAAAGTTCTTGCGTGAGGCTGAAGTTATAGGGCTTCACGGTTTGCTTGTGGGATCGAGAGTAAAAGCACAATTTTCTTGATCTTGGAGCTGGAGACTCTTCGGAAGTCTACCGTTTAAACACAACGAGAAAATTTAAATATGGATTTTTGGCTGTATTTTTGTTTATTTATT
>NC_051422.1:5902797-5910297 GCF_015228065.2 Penaeus monodon
CGAACGCTATAGATTTCTAATCAAGGGCCGGCAACAACTACGTACAATAAGCATCATTACTACATTATATTTCATTATTAGCAATTCTAGGTATCTAACTCAAAGACCCCCAGTCAAGGCCTCTGGCGCCTCTGAAAAACAAATTTGCTGACCGCTATTGATGGACTGAATTCCCTAAAAGTCGAAAATGTTTGCCATTATTTCTCGTTGCTTTAATCTAGGATTCTAAAGAACTTGATTCCCACACGGGATATCCACCAAAGCTGACTACAGTCACTAGATTAAAAATGCTATCTAGTGGTTAAGCGTTTGATAACACCGACATTTAAAAGCACTTCGCCTAACTTTTCTACAAAGACGTGTAGGAAAAGTGAGACTGTTTGGTCCAGTTATTTTCCTTCGGTTTACCCAGGCTTGGAAAAGAGAGAGATGTGCCACTGCGATATTCAACAGAAATTCATATTTTCACAATAGCCTAGTGCATGGTTAGAATAACATAATTTTACTTTCACCGCCCATGGTTGATTTTAGACAGGGAAGCGACGTAACAGTTATTGAAAAACCTTCCATTTCGATGATATCACTGATCAAATTAGAGCCTGCAATACATTATATATGTGTTTACTGACAAATATTCATATAGCTGCAGCACTAAACAAACAGCACGTGAATAATATACTATGCACAATATCATTTCTCCTGAGCTTCAGTCATTTTACATGTATCTTGTACAGAATGTATGATATCACAACCTTTCACTCAAGGGCAAACTAGAGTAACTGGTAAAAGTTTGTTTTGGATTTGATATTCGGTCCCGCGTTTCTTACGTGTCAGCTTGTACTCCCAATCCCAATCACACACACACACACACACACACACACACACACACACACACACACACACACACACACACACACACACACACACACACACACACACACACACACACACACACACACAACACACACACACACACAAACACGGACACACACACACACACACACACACACACATACACACACACACACACATACACGGACACACACGGACACACACACACGCACACACATGCGCACGCAGATTGGTAGGCAGAAAGACAAGAAAAAAGATAGACAGGTAGACATACAGACAGACAAATAAACAGACAACCCGACAGACAGACAGACAGATATGGAAAATCATCCATTGACTAAGAAAACATTCTAGGTTCGGAAATTCTTGAACTACCGCGGCCTCCTCTGAACCAACATTCATTAGCATATTAGAAATAGAAAATGTTTTTTTTTTTTTTTTTTTTTTTTTTTTAAGACGGAGAGCTACAAGTTTAGTGGGAGTCAAGGGAGGATCAACTACAGTTGTATTTTTATTTGATTTATCTTCCAATACATTTTCAAAGTATTTATATTTGTATTTCGGCATCCAGAAGGGAAATTATTGTGATATTGTAAAGCCAGTAATTTTTACACTCCTGATCGAGCAAAACTGAGCCCCAGAAACCTTCCGGGCATTAATGATCATGAACTGCAATTTTGACATAAAAATTTATGTGATAAGAAGCAATTATTTGTATCAAATTTTACATATTTAGAAAAAAAATTGTATTGGTATTTTCACGGAATTATGAATAAAACATTTATAGTTGCATTTATTATCATAGCGTGGAAAGTATTTTTATTTGTCTTTGGCTTAAAAAAAACTTTCATCCAATCTGGTACCTACTCTGGTGCCAGATAGCACATAATACCCGAAATTCAGAAAAAAAAAAAAAAAAAAAAAAAAAAAAAAAAAAAAAAAAAAAAAAAAAAAAAAAAATATATATATATATATATATATATATATATATATATATATATATATATATATATATATATATATATATATACATATATATATATATATATATATATATATATATATATATATATATATATATATATATATATATATATATATATATATATATATAACACCAAGCTTGTGAAAAGATCCTTCAATATATTGTTTTAGATTCCTAGTGTTTCCTCCTTATCAATTATGAATTTATATTAAGTTATGGGACATGAATATCGACGATTCACTGTAATACCATATATTTACTTTATTTACAAACATTCACACAAAAGCCAATGGTCAATATATTCAGTATTTCTAATTTAGGTAATACGAGTTCTTTAAACACGTAAAGTACGATAGCGTTGGAAGAACGGAGGAATGTTTACTTCCTAAGGTATTCCACAGACTCGTTTAATAAGCGCACATGCTACCTTCTCTGGTACCTAACAAAACCTAGGATGGATGAAAACCCATGCTTACCGTAGTCTCTCTCTCTCTCTCTCTCTCTCTCTCTCTCTCTCTCTCTCTCTCTCTCTCTCAGATCTTCCATGATCAACTGAACGATAAAGAGTATCTATGAAGAAGACCACCGACCATCCGCGTTGTTATCAAGGATGGTATTTACACAGAGGCGACCGTTCGTTAGTACTTAAACCATCATAAGCCATACAAGAGATAGATAGATAGACAGATAGATAGATAGAGAGATAGAGAGATAGATAGACATAGATAGATAGATAGAATAGAAAGAGAGAAGACTTCCCCCCTCATTCTATCTATCTATCTATCTATCTATCTATCTATCTATCTATCTATCTATCTATATGTCTATCTATCTATCTATCTATCTATCTCTCTATCTCTCTATCTATCTATCTGTCTATCTATCTATCTCTTGTATGGCTTATGATGGTTTAAGTACTAACGAACGGTCGCCTCTGTGTAATACCATCCTTGATAACAACGCGGATGGTCGGTGGTCTTCTTCATAGATACTCTTTATCGTTCAGTTGATCAGGGAAGATCTAAAGAGAGAGAGAGAGAGAAGAGAGAGAGAGAGAGAGAGAGAGAGAGAGAGAGACACGGTAACATGGTTTTCATCCACCCTAGGTTTTTGTTAGGTACCAGAGAAGGTAGAAATGTGCGCTTATTAAACGATTCTGTGGAATACCTTAGGAAGTAAACATTCCTCCGTTCTTCCAACGCTATCGTATTTTACGTGTTTAAAGAACTCGTTTTACCTAAATTTAGAAATACTGAATATATTGACCATTGGCTTTTGTGTAAAATGTTTGTAAATAAAGTAATATATGGTATTACAGTGAATCGTCGATTTCATCATAACTTAATATAAATTCATAATTTATAAGGAGGAAACACTGGGAATCTAAAACATATTTTTGAAGGATCTTTTCACAAGCTTGGTGTTATTATATATATATATATATATATATATAAAATATTATATATAAAATATATATATATATATATATATATATATATATATATATATATGTATATATATATATATTATATATTATATATTTTATATATATATAATATATATATAAAATTATATAATATATTTTTATATTGAAGGATCTTTTCACAAGCTTGGTGTTATATATATATAATATTTTATATTTATATAAAATATATATATATATATTTTATATCATATATAAAATATATTATATATATATCTATATATATATATTTTTTTTTTTTTTTTTTTTTTTTTTTTTTTTTTTTTTTTTTTTTTTTTTTTTTTTCTGAATTTCGGGTATTATTTTCTATCTGGAAACCAGATAGGTACCAGATTGGATAAAAGTTTTTTTTAAGCCAAAGACAAATAAAAATACTTTCCACGCTATGATAATAATGCAACTATAAATGTTTTATTCAAAATTCCGTGAAAATACCAATACAATTTTTTTTCTAAATATGTAAAATTTGATACAAATATTGCTTCTTATCACATAAATTTTTTATGTAAAAATTGCAGTTCATGATCTTTAAATGCCCGGAAGGTTTCTGGGGCTCAGTTTTGCTCGATCAGGAGTGTAAAATTACTGGTTTTAAACAATATCACAATAATTTCCCTTCTGGATGCCAAAATACAATATAAATACTTTGAAATGTATTGGAAGATAATCAAATAAAAATACAACTGTAGTTGATCCTCCCTTGACTCCCACTAAACTTGTAGCTCTCCGTCTTAAAAAAAAAAAAAAAAAAAAAAAAAAAAACATTTTCTATTTCTAATATGCTAATGAATGTTGGTTCAGGGGGGGCCGCGGTAGTTCAAGAATTTCCGAACCTAGAATGTTTTCTTAGTCATGGATGATTTTCCATATCTGTCTGTCTGTCTGTCGGGTTGTCTGTTTATTTTGTCTGTCTGTATGTCAAACCTGTCTATCTTTTTTCTTGTCTTTCTCCCTACCAATCTGCGTGCGCATGTGTGTGCTGTGTGTGGGGTTCCGTGTGTGTCCGTGTATGTGTGTGTGTGTGTGTAGGGTGTGTGTGTGTGTGTGTGTGTTTTGTGTCCTTGTATGTGTTGTGTGTGTGTATGTGTGTGTGTGTGTGTGTGTGGTGTGGTGTGTTGTGTGTGTGTGTGTGTGTGTGTGTGGTGTGTGTGTGTGTGGGGTGTGTGATTTGTGTGTGTGTGGGGTATGTGTGTGTGTGTGTGTGTGTGTGTGTGTGTGTGTGGGGTGGGGTGTGATTGGGATTGGGAGTACAAGCTGACACGTAAGAAACGCGGGACCGAATATCAAATCCAAAACAAACTTTTACCAGTTACTCTAGTTTTGCCCTTGAGTGAAAGGTTTGTGATATCATACATTCTGTACAAGATACATGTAAAATGACTGAAGCTCAGGAAAAATGATATTGTGCATAGTATATTATTCACGTGCTGTTTGTTAGTGCTGCAGCTATATGAATATTTGTCAGTAAACATATATAATGTATTGCAGGCTCTATTTGATCAGTGATATCATCGAAATGGAAGGTTTTTAAATAACTGTTACTCGTTTTCCCTGTCTAAAATCACCTGGGCGTGAAAGTAAAATTATGTTATTCTAACCATGCACTAGGCTATTGTGAAAATATGAATTTCTGTTGAATATCGCAGTGGCACATCTCTCTCTTTTCCAAGCCTGGGTAAACCAAAGGAAATAACGGGACCAAACAGCCCTCATTTTTCCCTACACGTCTTTGTAGAAAAGTTAGGCGAAGTGCTTTTAAATGTCGGTGTTATCAAACGCTTAACCACTAGATAGCATTTTTAATCTATGACTGTAGTCAGCTTTGGTGGATATCCCGTGTGGGAATCAAGTTCTTTAGAATCCTAGATTAAAGCAACGAGAAATAATGGCAAACATTTTCGATTTTTGGGGAATTCAGTCCATCAATAGCGGTCAGCAAATTTGTTTTTCAGAGGCGCCAGAGGCCTGACTGGGGGTCTTTGATTTAATACCTAGAATTGCTAATAATGAAATAAAATGTAGTAATGATGCTTATTGTACGTAGTTGTTGCCGCCCTTGATTAGAAATCTATAGCGTTTCGGAAAAAAAAAAGGGAAATTTTTTGAATCGTGAAGAAAGAAAAATAAATCATAAAAATAAACGCCCATACCCAAAAAAAAAAAAAAAAAAAACACTCACACACCCCATATATATATATATATATATATTATATATATATATATATATATATATATATATATTTTATTATATATATATTTTTAATATATTATATATATATATTATATATATTATATATATATATATATATATATATATATATATATTATATATATATATAATATACATAAAATTTTAATTATATATATATTATATATATATATATATATATATTATATTATATATAATTTTTATATCTATATATATATATTTATATATGTGTGTGTGAGTGTTTTTTTTTTTTTTTTTTTTTTTGGTATGACTGTTTATTTTTTTATGCATTTATTTTTTTTTTTCTTCACTGATTCAAAAATTCCTTTTTTTTTTCCGAACGCTATAGATTTCAAATCAAGGGCCGGCAACAACTACGTACAAAAAGCATCATTACTACATTATATTTCATTATTAGCAATTCTAGGTATCTAACTCAAAGACCCCAGTAAAGGCCTCTGGCGCCTCTGAAAAACAAATTTGCGACCGCTATTGATGGACTGAATTCCTAAAAGTCGAAATGTTTGCCATTATTTCTCGTTGCTTTAATCTAGGATTCTAAAGAACTTGATTCCACACGGGATATCCCCAAAGCTGACTACAGTCACTAGTTTAAAAAATGCTATCTAGTGGTTAAGCGTTTGATAACACGACATTTAAAAGCACTTCGCCTAACTTTTCTAAAAAGACGTGTGGGAAAAAGTGAGACTGTTTGGCCCAGTTATTTTCCTTCGGTTTACCCAGGCTTGGAAAAGAGAGAGATGTGCCACTGCGATTTAAACAGAAATTCATATTTTCACAATAGCCTATTTGAAAGGGTTAGAATAACATAATTTTACTTTCCCGCCCATGTTGATTTTAGACAGGAAGCGACGTAACAGTTATTGAAAACCTTCCATTTCGATGATTATCCTGATCAAATTAGAGCCTGCAATACATTATATTGTGTTTACTGACAAATATTCATATACTGCAGCACTAAACAACAGCCGTGAATAATACACTATGCACAATATCATTTCTCCTGAGTTTCCCGTCATTTTACATGTATCTTGTACAGAATGTATGATATCACAACCTTTCACTAAAGGGCAAACTAGAGTAACTGGTAAAATTTTGTTTTGATTTGATATTCGGCCCCGCGTTTCTTACGTGTCAGCTTGTACCCCCAAACCCCAAATCACACACACACACACACACACACACACACACACACACACACACACACATACCACACACACACATACATACCACACACACACACATACACACACACACACCACACACACACACACACACACACACAACACACACACACACACACACACACATACACACACACACACACATACAGGGACACCACGGACACACACCACGCACACCCCATGCGCACGCAGATTGGTAGGCAAAAAGACAAGAAAAGATAGACAGGTAGACATACGACAGACAAATAAACAGACAACCCGACAGACAGACAGACAGATATGGAAAATCATCCATTGACTAAGAAAACATTCTAGGTTCGGAAATTCTTGAACTACCGCGGCCTCCTCTGAACCAACATTCATTAGCATATTAAAATAGAAAATGTTTTTTTTTTTTTTTTTTTTTTTTTTTAAGACGGAGAGCTACAAGTTTATGGGAGTCAAGGGGATCACTACCAGTTGTATTTTATTTGATTTTCTCCAATACTTTTTTAAAAGTATTTATATTTGTATTTCGGCATCCAAAAGGGAAATTATTGTGATATTGTAAAGCCAGTAATTTTTACACTCCTGATCGAGCAAAACTGAGCCCAGAAACCCTTCCCGGGGCATTAATGATCATGAACTGAAATTTTGACATAAAATTTATGTGATAAGAAGCATTATTTGTATCAAAATTAAAAATAAAAAAAAAATTGATTGGTATTTTACAAAGAAAATAAATAAATTATATATTATTATTATCATAGCTGAATATTTTTATTTT
>NC_051422.1:5925297-5935297 GCF_015228065.2 Penaeus monodon
TAAAGTGGATTGAACAGATATTCTTAGTTGTGTAGCGATTAATTCCCTTTTTGTTCACACACACAAAAAAACTTTTGCTCTCCTCTTTACAACATTCATTCATTTTTTTTATCCTTCGGCTTAGAACTTGTAATCATGGCTGTATACGTCAGGGACAGATTACGAACAGCCATTACTGTTGTGATACATCTGGAGAATATGGTGTTTAGGGTTTTGGCGAAGATAAATGCGAGAATGGTTTAGCATATGTTTTCAGATAACTGCAATTCCTTTGATGACCTCCACGGGTTGAGTGAGTGAATGAGTGAGAGAATGAATGTGTGTGTGTGTGTGTGTGTGTGTGTGTGTGTGTGTGTGTGTGTGTGTGTGTGTGTGTGTGTGTGTGTGTGTGTGCGTGTGAGTGTGAGTGTGTGTGTGTGTGTGGTGTGTGTGTGTGTGTGTGTGTGTGTGTGTGTGTGTGTGTGTGTGTGTGTGTGTGTGTGTGTTGTGACCGCATGGAGAGGAAGAAGATCTGCGTCAGAATATTAATTGGATAATGGTATCTTAGTATATCAAACGGCCATGTCAGTCGCTTCAGAAAAAAAATCGCATTGTACAGGTACTGGTGAATACTTTATCGTACCTTCAACAAGAAATTCTTTAAAGACGAGTCTCTAGTGTTAACTTAAACAATTTAACATAATCTGAATTAAATTTTAATCTGGCTTTATTCAATTTGTTACAATGGATATTCTTGGTGTGACATGCTCTCTGTTTTATTTTGCTTCTGAACTACCCTTGTGTGCAAGGAATGGCCGGGGTTACCATCCACCGGCGGCGAGGGATTTGAACGTAGGTCAGCAAGATTGCTAGACGAGATCGCTGCCGCAAGACAAATATTCCATGTTCCATTTTCCTTTTTGAAAGAAGTATTGAATTTGTTTGCATTATGTTGTTCAGACGTTGCTGATTTTCATATTGGCCACTAACTACTATAATTATGTCAGATGGCTTTGGTGCCATCTGATATAATTCTTATGTACTGATAACACAATGGTAGCGGTACCTGTCATACTTGTCAGGTGCAGAGAACATTTATAACGGATTATACTAAGTATGCTGATGACCTTTCATCAGGAAGCTGATAACATAATTAATCTATCAAAGATAATTCATAATTGGTTTTTCACTCACTAATTAGCCCTTGGCGAAATGCCAAATACTGCAAAAGTAATTGATTACGTGATTATATTTTAAGAAATAACCACTTATACATTTTATACTTCATGTTTTCTTGTCTGTCTCTACTTCTCCTTACTCCAGGCACACACTAACCCCGCATTATGCTTCTCTTCCCTTTTCTCTGAAGGCAAGTACTAAAATACATTTCTTCATGGCAATTCCGGCGCCAGTCCCTGATGGCGAGGGAAAGACTTACTAAATGAACTGGATTTGTGCGACAGAATATAGGTAAGCAGGTAGGCAGGAAGCGGAAAGGGATTGGCAACCTTTCTTTTCCTGCCCTCTTTCATCTTTTCTCTTCCCCTTGGTAGGGAGAAAACACACTCACACACACACACACACACACACACACACACACACACACACACACACACACACACACACACACACACACACACACACACACACACACACACACACACACACACACACACACACACACACACACACACACACACACACACACACACACACACATATATATATATATATATATTATACATATATATGTATATTTATACATTCACATACATAAGTAAGCATATACTCTACTTAATTTTTCTTGTTGATTTGTTATTTAGATTCTACCCAATCCAAAGTTACAAGATTATGTTTTCAGAAATAATATACTTACCACCTAATCTAACATATAACTTACACACTAGGCAAAGCTTGCTTACTCCGGATCAATAGAACTGCAGGTAAATATGGTACTACTTTGAGTGAAAGCACTAGAGAAAGTCTACGGGAAATTAAACCCATATTTCACTTACTATGTGACATCACAGTACACACCGTGACCTCATACGGAGAGGTCGTGTGGTGCCCGTGCTCCGGTGCCCTCGTCCCTTACACACGAACCTCTTGCGTCATATACAAAAAAATTGTACAAGGAATTCATGAACTTTTGGTGCTCATATAATCCGCAAGTCAGTGACATGACAATAGTGATGTGCTAATAGTTATGATTATACGAGAATTTGAAATAATTCCTCTACCGAGTGCCAAGTACTGCTGTGGTAACCGTTGGAGGTGAGTGCCCCGTTGTCCCGAGCGCTATATATCACCTGTCACGAGGCGGGCGAGCCGGGTGGGCAAGGCGCTGCGGTCACCCCCACGATGGGGGGAAACCGCAATGTAAACACTGAGGGGGAGGACGCGGAGGATAACTGTCCCACCCCTCCCGCGGCTGAAGAATGCGCTTCATCCTGTAGTTCAGTGGATAGTCCCACTGAATCCATTGCCATGCAACAGGCATGCACTGAAGGTGATCCCGACGCCCTGGTGGGCGACGCTGACGGAGGAAGTGACGGCTTCACATTAGTGAAGTCGAAAGCAAAGAAAAAAAGAAAGCCCGACAATGCCGGTAAGACGCCACTGGCACCAAAGAAGAATTACGTCCGCCTCGCCTTCCCTGAAGGCACAACGAAATCGAAAAAAATGAAATGGCTGCAGGACCTCGGCAACGATCCTCCGGCCCTGGGGGGCACCCCCCTCGACCTTGTGCGAGGAGACACTCTCTCCTCACCGTATGTGTATGTCGCTCGCTCGCAGCAGAAATACATTGACGAACTTATTAAAGGATCAATTGGAGGTATTACCTTCAAGCTATGTGATGAACCGCAAAAAAAAGAAAAATATGATGAATACCTTGTGACACACTACAACAAGGATCTTGATCTTGAAAATGTGTATGCACTCGACGGAGTTCACAAGGCCATAAGAGTGCACAAGGATGGGCAACCATTAAACCGCATCCGCATTATATGGAAAGGAGAGCAACCACCTCCAAGTACATACCACTTCTTCGGAAAATACATGCCCGCCAGCCACGTGCGGCCGTGGAGGGCATCCCCTGTGATCTGCTATAACTGCATGGGAAGTGGCCATGTAGCTAAGTATTGCAAGGGCAAGGCACGCTGTGCAGCATGTGGCGACCAACATACTGCCAAGGAGTGCCCTCGCAGTGCTGCAGAAGGAGAGAGTACTGCAGATGCACCAGTCTTTGTCCCATCATGCTTCAGGTGTGGGATGACAGGTGTGACTGCCTGGCACTGGGGGTGCACGGCCCTCCCTGCCCTGTCCCCTCCCCCTCCACCCCCTGTGGTACCAGCACCGACCGCGAGTGACCAGCGCGGCCCTCCCAACCCAACCCGCGACCAGCGTGCCGGGGAAGTGCCCGACCGTGCCCTGTGTGACGTCACCAGTCGCAGAGATTTCCCGCGGCTGCCAGCGAGTGGGGGTGAAGAGGCCACCGAACTACGCAAAAAGGTTACGCAGCTGGAGGAGAAGGTGGACAAGATGATGCTGATCCTCACAGAGGGTATCTCGGGCCGCAAAGCTGACATACTCTCTGAACTGAAGACAACGCCCCCACTCCCTCCCCAGGCGACAGCCGAGGCAACCGTCCCTCACCTCAGGCAGGGACGACCGCAGGACTGGCGGGGGAATCCCCCGCAAAACCATGTGACAGAAGTGACGTCACGCCAGCTGACCAAGGCGACGTAAATGTGCTTGAACTTCTAAAGGAAATGAAAGCTCTGAAAGCCCAAAACAATAACTTAATTAATGAAATAACGTCGCTGAAGCAGGAAATGGAAAAAATAAAAAGTGACTGTCATTGTCGTGATACTAGTGCTACCATTAGTGATAAAAGAACGAGCGAGGAGAATCGCTGTCAGACCGCCAGTGTTGATAACCAGAGTGGGCGTGTCAGCGCTGACAGCAGCCACGAACAAAATCAGGATCCCTGTGACGTCGAGTCCAGTGACGCAACCAGCCCCTCAGGTGCATCTGACACAAAAACGGAAGGGACTGTGCTGAGAAGTGGAACAAAGCTAAGACCAAATGTTTAAAATGGTTAAAAGTAATTTTCAGTCCACGACTACCATCTGTAAGGAAATCCATAATCATAAAGTTATATGTTTCTTATGTGAATCTATAATTCGTAATATTAGAGGATATAATAGCATGAAGTACAGGTTGCCTACTAAAACAATATTCACATATGGATAAACGCACAATCAAATTCATATCATGGAATATGCGTAGCATTAAGCCTAGGCTAAATGATCTAGAATTTTACATCCACAAATATAATATTGATGTTATATGCGTGCAAGAACCTTTTGCTGCCGCTGCTAAGATGAAAATAGCACCTGCACTTAAGGGGTATTATTCATATGTGAATACAGCCATGACTGGATTGTTGACATATGTGAGGGTAACACTGCCACATAAATTAGTTAAAAATCCGAGAACACTGATGTTCAATTTCATCATCTAAAAATCCAGACTGCCTCTGGGTATTTTTCACTGTATAATGTATATGCCAGATACTCTAAATTTCTGGCTAGTTCTCTCCCCAATTTTCACAACCAAGGCACGTTATGCATGGGCGACTTCAATGCAAGGCATCCACACTTTGGAGACAACCAGCGTAATAGTAATGGGGAAGAATTCAAGCATTTCATCAATAATAGATCACTGACAGTATATGACACAGAAGCAGAGACTCATTTGGGAGGTGGCAGGTTAGACTACGTATTTGGCAAAATTTAGTTCATGGTAATGTCTGTACTTCACTGGTACGAGAGTTAGTTAGTGACCACTTTGCAATCCGAACAGACTATACTGTAGACAGCGACTCAGCCCTTAAATCACCTAGGCTCAGAATAATTATCCCACCGGGCCTGGAGCATCACTTCAAGGCACGGGTCTATGACTGGTATAACACCTATGAAATAACAACTGTTGAAAATTTTTCTCAGGATTTAATCAAAGTTGTCACTGACTACTATAACACATGGGTCTGTTCACGAAAACTCTCGAAGAAAAAGAGGTCCCAGGCCTCCTATGCACCGGGGTGGATCAATGACCCTATTTTGGCCAAGGAACATAAACGGGTCCAGGAGCTTGCTAATTGTTATAAAGATAGTAAGACGACAGATAATCTTCTGCAGTTTCTTAAAGCCAACAAGGAATTCAGGGAATTAAAAACTCAGATTCGTAGTAAACACTGGGAACAATTTCTGCAAGGTATCAATAGTCAAACCTCTGTGGCTGACATGGAGAAAAATTAATAGGCTGACAGGTAAAACTCTCACAACACCGCAGTTCCACAGTCCACAAGAGCAGGCTAATATGCTGCTAGAGCAGTGGGCCGGGAATTCTCAGCTAAGCTCACTCCCACAAGGGATAAAAGATCAACTAGACAAGTCGAAAATAGATCGGAACTTTAATATAGCAGTAGCCTGTGCTGCTATTGACCCCTCCGACTTTGCCGAAATAACCGAGTGGGAACTAAGTAATGCCCTTCTGAAAGGTAAGGCAACCGCCCCTGGCGAAGATGGCATTACTTACAGCGTCCTTCGTCACATTGCTCAGGTACCAGGCAACCCACTTTTGCACCTGTATAGACTCAGCCTATCACAAGGAATCATCCCAAGCTCCTGGACTAAAAGCTTAATCATTCCCATACCTAAACCTAATACTGACAAATACAGGCCCATTTCCTTGACCCCCTGTCTGTGCAAAGTACTTGAGAGGATAATACTGAACAGGCTTATGTATCGCATAAATGCTAAGTTATCCCCAGACTGTATGGATTTCTCCCAGGGCGTAGCAGTCAGCACTGTTTTGCAGAATACTTAACAAACACAAACCCAGGCATGCAAACCGTATTTCTTGATCTTAAATCTGCCTTTGATATTGCAAACAGAGAAATAATTCTTGAGCAACTAGCTACTTTTGGTATTCAGGGAAAACTGTTAACATGGATTCACATGTATCTATCGAATCGGTCGGCTCAGGTACTCTACAGGGGCATTAAGAGTACTCATACAAAAGTATTTGAACTCGGCACACCTCAGGGAGGTGTACTTAGCCCCATGCTATTTAACATCTTAATGCATAGATTACTAGGCGATATACCACTTGAGGGAAACGACTCCATTATTTGCTATGCCGATGATATTTGCATTAAATCCTCATCCGAGGAAAGAATGCAAGAGATTCTAGATATACTCTCAGCAAGGGCTATTGAGTGTGGCTTGATAATCTCGACTGAAAAAACCAGGGCTCTTAACCCAAAGACAATCCCTCTGCCAAGGTTTCATATAAGTGACATTGAGCTAGATCTCTGTCATCAATACAAATACCTTGGGGTGATTGTCAATGATGCAGAGTTCATCAGAAACTTGAAGAAAAGGCTGTGGGAGCGGCTGAAGCCACTTAGGACACTTGTTGGCAAAGACCATGGTATCAATGTCAATATTGCAAGACTCTTTTACTTGTCATACATACGGTCAGTCATAGATTATCATGCATTGCACCTAGTGTTATACAAGGAATCAGAGTTGACTAGTTTAGAGCATATACAAAATGAAGCCATGAGGATCATTCTTGGTGCCCCTAGAACAACAAGAATTGTGAATATGAGAACCGAACTAAACTTGCCCTCTGTTTACGAAAGAATATTATATATAAATACCACATTTGGTGTCAAATCAATTAGAGAACCCCTCCATTGTACAGAGTTCCAAAGACAACTAAAACACAGAATAGAGGAGCTACCTTTGCATGACAACACCGATTCTTACTCAAATCCATGGATACAAGTAACATGTAAACAATTAGCTCAGCTGAACATACCCATAACTAAGACCCTACATGGACGTTCTGTACCCCCGTGGAAAATGTCGGACCTAAGTATATATTATACGACTGCCCCCAAAAAAGACAGTGTCCCCCTGCTATATTAAGCAGTATGCACTTGCAATTATAAATGAGCATCTTGAAACTCTATCCAATGCATATGAATGCTACACTGACGGGTCCTTGCAGTCTGGGAGTAGAGCAGGATGTGCTTTTGTTTTATATAAAAACAATATCTTGAAGCACCAGGATTGTAGGAGGGTTCATGACTGGGCTAGCACTACGCAAACTGAGTTGGCAGGAATACTCATGGCCACCGAATTTCTATTGAATCAAGGCTCGGGGTAATATTCTGTGATTCACAGAGTGCTCTCCAGGCTCTGAACACTCTAGACAAAGGTGCAGTTGATATCGCAAATGACATCAGGATAAACGTGTATCGTGCAAAAGAACGAGGCCATGATATACGTTTTGTGTGGATTCCATCGCATGTTGGAATCCCCAGGCATGATCATGCTGATCGCCTGGCAAAGTCAGCATGTGACAAGCAAAGTGTGGATATAGATCTTGGGTACCTATTTCCAGGATTTTATACAATATTAAAGCTTCCTTTAAAGAGGACTTGACTGAGTTAATTAATTCTCAACGCCCTGAAAGCTGTAGCATAAAGCATTATGACCGGTTTAGGCAAGATTCATTCACCTATGGTTTATATAAAACAAGAACAAGACAGTGTGATATTGTAACCGCAAGAATCAGGCTTGGATATAGATTGTATTGGCAGCTCAGTACAGTTTGTAATGTCGAAGAAACTAAGTGTAAACTGTGTAATGAAGAATATAAGCGAACGCTTGTACATTATATCTCAGAGTGCCATGTGTTACAGCCTTTCAGGCCACCTAGCTTGAGGTATGGAGAACTATGTAACTATTTCATATCCTCTGATGTCTTAGAAGATATACTTATATTATATCCTAAATTTGGAATGTAGCATCACATGACTGCATATCAAATGTAGCAATGCCTTTCCACGCCCAAGCTGTACGCCGGCGTGGCAGATGAGTAGATAAACGACTGTAATTGTTCCTTTCTGTAATTGATATAGTACTTATCATAATAATGTTATAGCCTAAAATTGAAATGTAATACCATTATATGTTATAACCATGCATCAAATGTACCACAGCTTGCCCACGCCTGTGCAGTTAGCCAGGGTGGTAAATAAAGGACTAAACTAAACTATGTGACATTCAGGCATTCATACTTCTAAATGGTAATCAAAATAAGTTATTTAAGCTATTTAACTTGAAATTATTTCTGAAACCTAATACAGACAGAAATACAAATTCTTCAGTAGTCCTCCACTTCATATTACTGAAAGATTATCTGAACTTTGCGTCAACGACTTCTAATACACCCCCCCCAAAAAAAAAAAAAAAAAAAAAATAGCGCAGAATATACTAGCCTAACAACGAAGAGAAAGGACGAGAGATGTTGAGGTAGAGGTAGAGAGAGAGAGAGAGAGAGAGAGAGAGAGAGAGAGAGAGAGAGAGAGAGAGAGAGATAGGTAGATAGATAGATAGATAGATAGATAGATAGATAGATAGAGAGAGAGAGAGAGAGAGAGTGTGAGTATTTGTGTGTCCGTGCGTGTATATAGGTGTGCATGAGTGTGTGTGTTTGTGTGTTTGTGAAGAGTGAGAGATAGAGGAAGAGGATGATTAACAAACAGATAGATAGAGGGGAAGATCATGAATAGATTAAAAGATATACATTCCCGGTTAGGATACTTTGGACTTACTGTAATGATTGTTTGTTCTGGATCAACATTTACTAACATTTGCGGGGATATGAATGTTTAAATGGAATTCCCTGATGTCTAGTAAAGCACACTGCAACAGAAAAAAGGAAGGGGAAAAGAAAAAAAAAGAGAGAAATAAGAAGACGACGTAAAATGCAAACATGAAGACTAAGCTAGTACATATCAGACACCCGAAAGAATAATAAATAAGTAATATTAAGCAGAGGTTCCACAAGTCTTACATAGCCTCTAAAAGACAAAATCAGGGATTATTAGCCTTATGGCCAAGCCAATGGGCTCTGTCTAGGAAACTAGGGGAACCAGACCTAGAACACGAGTTCTAGGACTCGAGTTCAATCAAGGGTTATCACCTTTATCGCCAGGCTATAGCGTTCTATCTGGGTAGCTACTGGCTTACTACCTTTTTCGCGTGTAGTGATGACATATAGTCTACGATCATCCTGATCCGATGCCAGCCTTAAACACGGCAAACTCGATGGAGAATAAATGTATGTAACCAAGACGGTAGCCCAGGTAACAGGTCTAGTGGAACTAAATTTATGTAAATCAGTGGAAGATATCACAAACTCCAATATCAATGAGATGAATCTCCGAATGGATTCTGAAGGAAATGAGTCCCGCGCAGATTAGTCATCAAAATATATGCATTTGATAACTCTGGAAACGCCGTCCATATGTGAAATCAATCTCCATAATGACGACTCCCTTTGGCGGTCTCTCGCGCAAGGGTGATAAGCAACTGCAATTTCCATTACGGAATTATCATCCTCATAAACAGATTTCATTCTTTCATTTATTTTATTATCATAATGGTTTTATTTTTTATACTATTATTATCGTTATCGTTGTTATTACTATTATTGCCATTGTCGTTTAACATAATTACAATAATAATAATTATTATCATTGTAGATGTTAGGGTTTATTTCATATTTAGATGATATCACTTGGCTATAACTATGTATCATATGTATACTATCTGATGCTGATATATCTTCTTACTAATGTCTTTAAGATTACTGAAATTATTTTAAAATTGTGGTAAGAGAGAGAGAGAGAGAGAGAGAGAGAGAGAGAGAGAGAGAGAGAGAGAGAGAGAGAGAGAGAGAGAGAGAGAGAGAGAGAGAGAGAGAGGAGGGAGAGATAGAGAGAGAGAAAAAAAAATAGACACTACATTTCAGAATATGAAATTCATAAAATGAATATCTGTACTGGATTAAGAAACACTTACAGCTGTGAGGGAATAAATGTTTTATTTCGCAGAGGAAGCAAAAAAAAAAAAAAAAAAAAAAAAAAAAAAGT
>NC_051422.1:5942797-5945297 GCF_015228065.2 Penaeus monodon
CCTTCTTTCATGTCAGGGAAAGAGGGCAGAAGATGGAAGAGGGAGGAAGGAAAACGATCATCTGTCCCTTTTCTGCTTCCCTGCTTTTCGTCATGCAAATCCAGCTCATTTAGCAAGTCTCTCCCTCGTCATCGGGGACTGGCAGAGGACTCGCCACGAAGAGATGTACAGTATTTTGGTGCTTGCCAAGGAGAGCAAAACAAGGGCATATAATACTTTCCCAACGGAGAAGAGGGGAGAGAAGCATCGAGTGGTACTAGCTTGTCCCTAAAGAAAAAGGAGAGAAGAAAGAAAGAGGAAAATGGTAAAATAAAAGATGGTAAAATTTTTATTACTAAATATTAAATTATTCTGAACACATATTCTTGTTTGTATATCCATTGCTTGGATGATAATGTAAAATTTAATATATTATATTACCATTTGTTGAGTATGGATGACGTAAAACTACTGAAGACTGAGTGATAAAGCCATTTTAATTTATTACTCATAGATATCATTTATGCTGTACAGTCTAGATCAGATTAAAGTTAAGCGATATACTAGTCATAATCCTATGTAGTTGTTTTCTGAATCTAGTGACAAAGTTGTTGAGTATACCCGTAACCGGCATGTAATTTTTACGTCAAATAATATTTTACTAGCTAAGTGTCTGACTAGTGAAATGCTTTGCAAATGCAGTAGCTGTGTCAAAGAAGAAAATGTAACATAGAATTATTGTTGGGTTCTGTGACGTCCGTAATGGAAAATAAATGTAATGTCTAGCAAAACCAGATTTATTCTACAAAGTAACTTATTTCTTGTCATTGTTCGTACTAGTGCATTATTCTCACAGTTAATGAAAGTAATGACGATGATGATGATAATGATGATGATGATAATGATGATGATGATGATGATGATGATGATGATGATGATGATGATGATGATGATGATGATGATGATGATGATGATGATGATGATGATGATGGTGGTGGTGGTGGTTATAATATTAGTAATTATGATAAAAGTTATAATAATAATAATGGTTAATGATATTGATAATGATAATGATAATAATGATGATGGTGATGATGATGATAATAATAATATAATGAAAATGATAATGATAGTAATAATGAAGTAAATATGAAAATAATATATTTCTCTCACCGCTGTCAGTGTTTGTTAATCTGAAACAACATTCATTTTGATAAGCTTAAGTTCTTGAATATATATATATATATATATATATATATATATATATATATATATATATGTATATATATATATATATATATATATATATATATATATATATATATATATATATATCATTTGATTTTATTTTTTTTTATTCATTTCTCTCTCTCTCTCTCTCTCTCTCTCTCTCTCTCTCTCTCTCTCTCTCTCTCTCTCTCTCTCTCGTTCTCTCAGTTTGATGATGTTATAGAATTATCAATTTTACGTATTTATTTTCCACATAATTACAGGCAAAGGATGTCATGCAAATGTGAAAAACGCACTTTCTACAATATAGATTCGGTTTGTTATTGAAATCACGATTCCCTGCACCATACCTTTGTGGGAGAGAACATCAAAGGAGTATCGTATTGCTTACTAATTATTACTGAAAGGTTAACTGAGAGGTATTTTTAGAAAACAGATATTAGGAAGCGATTTACAAAGTTCCAAATGATCAAAGATTTGTTTACTGATGTCTGTGCCGTGTGGGATTCCTATCTTTAAGTCTAACAAGAGCTAGACATCACCATCACTTATGGTAAATGACACTAAAACCAGAATATCAAGACCAGACAAGAGGAGAGAGAGAGACGCTATAAGGAGACTGAAAATGGAATAAAAAGAAAATATAAAAAAATATGTCTTTGTCGGGAGCAAGGAGTAAATTACGGAGTGAACCTCTCGAGAAAATATGTTAACGCCACTTACCACTCCGGTCCACTGGAATCCACACCCACGCGTCTCTTGCCAGCGTATTGCACCGTATCTTGATGGAGAAGATGAAGATGAAAATGAAGAAGATGAAGATGAAGGTGAAGATGAGGAAGATGAATATGAAGAAGATGAAGATGAAGGTGAAGATGAAGAAGATGAAGATGAAGAAGATGAAGATAAAGAAGATGAATATGAATATGAATATGAATATGAAGAAGATGAAGATGAAGATGGAGATGGAGATGGAGATGGAGATGGAGATGGAGATGGAGATGGAGATGAAGAAGAGATGATGAAGATGAAGATAAAGATAAAGATAAAGATAAAGATAAAGATAAAGATAAAGATAAAGATAATGATAATGATAATGATAATGATAAAGATAAAGGTAAAGGTAAAGGTAAAGGTAAAAGGTAAAAGGTAAAAGGTAAAAGGTAAAAGGTAAAAGGTAAAAGGTAAAAGGTAAAAGGTAAAAGGTAAAAGGTAAAAGGTAAAAGGTAAAAGATAAAGATAAAGATGAAGACGATGAAAAAGACGAAGAAGGCGAAGAAGAAGAAAATGA
>NC_051422.1:5965297-5972797 GCF_015228065.2 Penaeus monodon
TCTTCTTCTTATGATTCCTGTTAGTATAATCACTCTCTCTCTCTCTCTCTCTCACTCTCTCTCTCTCTCTCTCTCTCTCTCTCTCTCTCTCTCTCTCTCTCTCTCTCTCTCTCTCCTTCTTTCTTTCTTTCTCTCTCTCTCTCTTGTTCTCTTCTCTCTCATTCATTCTCTCTTTCTCTCTCATTCTCTCTTTCTCTCTCATTCTCTCTTTCTCTCTCTCTCTCTCTCTCTCTCTCTCTCTCTCTCTCTCTCCCTCTCTCTCCCTCCCTCCCTCTCTCCCCCCCTCTCTCTCTCATCCCCCCCTCTCTCCCCCCCCTCTCTCTCTCACCCCCCCCCCCCTCTCTCCCCTCTTACTGCGCAGACAAAAATACCAATCTCTACTTCTTTTCGCTTTTCTCAAAAAGGCAGCGTTATATGACTTTGTTTTCCTCTTCTCCGCGAGCACAAAAATATGCCTCTTGCTACCGATTCCGCCGCCGGTCCCTAGTGACGAGGGAGACACGTGTTAAATGGGCTGGATTTAGGTGACTGGGTACAGGTAAGCAGGCAAGTAATTAAGCAAGTAAAGAAGTAAGCAGGTAAGCAAATAAGTAATTAAGCAAGTAAGCAGGCTAGCAATTAAGCAGGTAAGGGAGTAAGCAGGTAAGGAGGTAAGCAGGTAAGGAAGTAAGAAGTTAAGCGAATAAGTAGTTATGCAATTAGGCAGATAAGCAAGTGAGAAGGGAAGCAAATAAGTAGTTAGGCAAGTAAGCTGGTATGCAAGTAAGCAGGTAAGCAAGTGAGCAGGTAAGCAAGTAAGCTGGTAAGCAAGCAATCAGGTAAACATGTAACCATTTAATCAAGTAATCAGACAAGCAAGCAAGCAGGCAAACACGTAAACAAGTAAACAGGCAAGCTTTACCTTTATCTCCACCTTATTCTATGCCCCCCCCCCCCCATCTTCCTCCTCCTGTTTTTGCAGCAAAGAAACAAGGGAAGAAGCAAAGGCGGAATCTCATAGGGTAGTAAAGTCGTTTGCTTCCTTGTTGGCGCTGGAATTAGGTGGCCCGAGGAAGCTGTTTCCCGGACGACGGCTTGTGTGGCATGTTCTAGGCTGGGGTGGGGAAGATTGCTGTGCACGCACACACATGCGTGCATATATATATATATATATATATATATATATATATATATATATATATATAAAAATATATATATATATATATATATATATATATATATATTTTATATATATATATATATATATATATATATATATATATATATATATATATATATATATATATATATATATATATAAACACATACACAGACACAGACACAGACACACACACACACACACACACACACACACACACACACACACACACACACACACACACACACACACACATATATATATATATATATATATATATATATATATATATATATATATATATACACATATATGCAATTCCTTATTTTTTTATTCACGATTTATATTACCAATTTCGATGCCCCTTCGTATCGCAAATTCACGTTTATCACAAACAAGAAATATTTACCATTACTGCATTGAAAAAGAGATAATTGTTTGTCTAATTATCTTATAATACTTAATCACTCACTAGCTCAAATTTGCATACGCCAGATCGGTGAGGCCGTCGGAGAAATTGTTAATAGTCGGGGTTAAAGGCCAAAAAGAGTGGATAAAGACTAAAGACTTATAACCCACGTTTATCTTATTTCTGTTCTCTTCCACATATACAATACCATAGTTGATGATTATGAATAATAATGAAAAAGTCGGAAACGATTTTTTTTTATTTAAGCAATTTTGATTTGCTATTCAGTAATTGTCTCCTACTCGTATAGTAATGGATGACCTTCAAAGTCACACCTATGAGTCACTCGAAGATAAAGCATGTTTAAGCCGAGGTTGCATGGGATTATTCTTAAACACGCTCACACACACACACGCACACACACACACACACACACACACACACACACACACACACACACACACACACACACACACACACACACACACACACACACACACACACATACAAACACACACACGCAAACGCACAAACAAACACACACTCACTTATTCACTCACACACACGCTCTCGTGCGTGCTCGCGCACATGTATGAACATATGCACATATGCCATTCTGTTTTCTCTTTGCCTTTTCGTGAATAATTAGAGCCCCTAATTCTGATGTCATTAAATATTCCTGACTCACCTGATTCTGTTTCCCTCAAACAAGAAATGTTTACCATTGCTGCATTAAAGCAAGGTATAGTTGTTTATCTGGACATCATATTATTAGACAAAGTAATAAGTAATTCCTTTTCTCACTGGTTCAAATTTGCTTACTCCAGATCAGCGAGGCCTCTGGTGAATATGCTAATAGTATTGGGATATAAATGCCTAAGAGCAATGAATAAAGTCTTTTGAAACTACACCCACTTTTCATTCACTACCGTTCCTTTTCACATTTATAGTGCTATAGTCAGAATGAATAAGTAAGAGCGACCGAGCGAAAGAGAGAGAGAGAGAGAGAGAGAGAGAGAGAGAGAGAGAGAGAGAGAGAGAGAGAGAGAGAGAGAGAGAGAGAGAGAGAGAGAGTGAGAGAGAGAGAGAGAAAGAGAGAAAGAGAGAAAGAGAAAGGGAAAGAGAAAGAGAAAGAGAAAGAGAAAGAAAAAAGAAAGCTGAATAGATAGATAGATAGAGAGAGAGATAGAGATAGATAGGTAGATAGATAGATAGAAGATAGATAGATAGATAGATAGATAGATAGAGAGAGAGAGAGAGAGAGAGAGAGAGAGAGAGAGAGAGAGAAAGTGAAAGGAGGTAGTTTTTGAAGAAAAAATAACCAGATAGTGGAACATGGAGATTATTCACAAACCAAAAAAAGAAAGAAAGAAAGAAAGAAAAAAATCTAGGTTCCAATAATCTGCAATTACTGACCACCATTACAGCCACGAGGAAATACGAAATTCATGTCCAGAAGTAAAAGCTTATGGATTCAATGATGTCAGATAATTATGAAAAAAAAAACAGCATATAAAAATGTGACTTAAAGCCAAAAAGAAAAGACCACGAAATCAATTAATTAATGTAAGTGAATATATAGAAGCTATTTACTGCAAGAGTCATTTTCCATGCTTTTTTGTAGCGCGGAGAAGTGGCAATAATGCTGCAACTGCAAAAGATCCCTTCACAATCTTTGCTTTCACCTCGCATTGTCAACCAATTATTATTATTACTATTATTATTGTTATTATTATTATCATTACAATTGTTATTACTACCATTACTATCATTTTTATTATTATCATTATAATTTTCATAATAATAGTAATAATTATTATTACTACTACTACTACAACTACTATTACTATTAACAGTAATGATAATATTAGTAACAATTATTATTATCTATATCATCATTATTATCATTTTTTTTATTATTACTACTATCATTATCATAAGCACGTCGCAGTTCATTGGCAAGAAACAGATCCATAAAAACCTTTCTCTTTTAGATGTTATTGAAACGGAAGACTTCTGCAATACAAAACAACATTATTTCTTACCCATGTCACTAGAAGGAAGATGCACCACTCCGTTATGCATCAAGGAATTGCCCTCTGCATGAAAAACCGGTCCGTATTTTCGAAACTTTCTCCTTTGGCCTGTGCAGAAACGGACGCCTCCCCCCCTCCCCCCGCTGCCTCGTGGGGCTTTCTGGGCATCGTGTCCAATGAGCCGGCGTCTTAAGTGGCGTTGACAAATTTCCCGAACGGTGCGTGAGTAACTGACTTCTTGCTCCCTCAGAAATCCCTTTTCGTCCTCCAGTCACCCATTTCTTTTCTGCTCCGGTCTAGAAATACCTTTCTGGGTAATCTAGATGATCGCAATAATTGTCTTTGCTAGAATGTAGGGATTCTCAATGAAGGAAGCCATTAAAGCTAAGTATATTGGTGTGTGTGTGTGTGATAACTTTCTGAAAAGCGTACACACACACACACAACACACACACACACACACACACACACACACACACACACACACACACACACACACACATATATATATATATATATATATATATATATATATATATATATATATATATATATATATATATTATATACACACACACACACACACACCGCACTTACACACGCACACGCACACACACACACACACACGCACACACACACAGACACACGCACGCACGCACGCACACACACACACACACACACACACACACACACACACACACACACACACACACACACACACACACACACACACACACACACACTCATTCACTCACTGTTCACTTTTTTTCCTCTTTTATTGGCTTACTCAGCCTTATCATTGCGATGTTCATAAGAAATACTTCCTGAGAATCGCTGTTGTAACCGGAAGTGAGGTAAGTAATAAGAGGCTAGAATATACTTTTTTTTTATGTTAATTTACTGATATGTTCTGCAAGGTCCTTTCTTTTCTCCTTTGAGCTTCTGCCTAATTGCTTGTATCTAGATATGAAAATCTTTCCTGATTTTGTAAAGTTATAAGAGGATCGATGTACATATGTACACACCCATCTAGTCATACGTATATGCATAAATGTATACGTATATACATTTATGCAAATATATATACGTACATATATACAAATAAACATATATATATGCATAGATGTATGCATACGTACATACATACATATACAAATACATGTATATATATATGTATATATATATATATATATATATATATATATATATATATATATATATATATATATATAAAAATACATAGATACAAACATAAATACATACATACACACATACATACATTCACACACATACATATGCACACACACACACACACACACACACACACAGAAACACACATACATACATCTATGCATGCATGTATACCTATATACTTACGTACCTATATATATATGCATACATGTATGCATATATATTTATATATATATATATATATATATATACACACACACACACACACACACACACACACACACACACACACACACACACACATATATATATATATATATATATATATATATATATATATATATATATATATATATATACATATACGCATACATACCTAAATACACATATCTATCTATCTATCGTTCTCTCTGTTTATCTAAATCTTTTTATCAACAGATCTATAAGGATTTATAACTCGATAAAGAAATGTCATTATCCTATGTTCAGATATCATATACCATCCTATAATGGGTAAGTATGGAAAACGAATATATAATTAGATATTTCTCTAGTATTACTGAAGGTTTAGAAAAAAAAATCTAGGCATCTTTTTAATGTTTTTTAGAACGTGATAATGACGATTATAATTGGAATGATTGAAAAAAATAATGATAATTATAACAAAAACAGTAATAATAATGATAGCAATGATAATAATCAATAGTAACATTAACAGTGATTATGACAATTGTGAAAATAGTGATAATGACAACAACAAAAATAACAGTATTAATGATAATAAAAATGATTAATAATAATGACAATAATGACAATGATGATGATAATAATAAATATAATAACAATTATTGGTGTTTATTTTTCTTATTTTTTCATCCGATTCACTGGCAATATTTGTTAAAAAAGGAATATAAAGCCATAGATGAAAATGAAAAAAAAAAAAACTTATATACTTAACGAAATGTCAATAAAACAACAACAACAACAACAACAAATAAAAAAAATAGAAGAATAAAAGAAAACACACAAATAGACCAAGGGCCCTTTAGCTGTATTGCTTATTAAGGGGACGTATTTAAAAAAAATGCAATTCGATATTAGTATAATCTTTTCTACTACTTTACCAAGGCTATTTTTTAAGAGTAAACTGTGATGCAATACATGTAATTTGGGATATGAGGTGTATTTCAGCTTAGCTATATTTTAGCTCGAACATATGCATAAATACTAACACTAAATTTTAGCATTCATTTATTTACATCGGAATATAAATTTTCAATTGCCGGCAGTGCACCTAGCTGCATTTTTGATGCTCGACTTTCCTGTTTATATCACAGCCGTTCCAAAGCCTCAATTAAAAGCTTACTTTTTTCCCAAACGATATTACACGAAGCACTAAATAATCATGGATATGTTTAAATAATACACAGAAATCACTAACATAACATTAAGCACAATTCGTAAGTCATGCATTAACAAACATTATACTCATTCTGCCCTATCTTACTGTACATTGTTTTCAATCTATCTAACTCAATATGTCTGTCTGTCTATGTATGCTAATCTGTTGGGTATTTGTATGCAAATGTATATTCTTTTATATCAGAATAACGTCAGAAAAAGATTTTGCATCTCTGCTCTCCCGAGAAAGAAATTTGGAAATAGATGAAGAGAAAGAGAAAGCAAGAAAGAAAAAACGAGAAAGATAGAAAGAAAGAGACAGAAATGAAGGAAGAAGAAAGAAGGAATGGAAGAGAAATAAATAAAAAAATAGAGAAAGAGAAAAAGAGGGAAAGAAAGAAATGCAGAAAGTGAAAGAAATAAAGAAAGAGCGAGAAACAAAAGCAAAAACAAAAGAGAGAGAGAGAGAGAGAGAGAGAGAGAGAGAGAGAGAGAGAGAGAGAGAGAGAGAGAGAGAGAGAGAGAGAGAGAGAGAGAGAGAGAGAGAGAGGGAGAGAGAGAGAAGAAGAAGAAAGGATGATAAAGAATTAGTCAGCATTTCCCCCTTTTGGGAATTCACTCCATCAACAGCAGGGTTCGCGAAGAATGGAATTTCAGGACCGGAGTAAAAAAAAAAGAAAAAAAAAGAAAAAAGAGGCTAGAAGAATTAAGAATAAAAAAGAAAGAAAGAAAAAACAAAATTGAAAAAAGAAAAAAAGGAAAGGCAAAAGAAAGAAAAGAAAAGGAAAGACAGGGAAAATGAAAAAGGAGAGGCAAATAGAAAAAAAAATCAAATAAAAGAAAAGACAAATACGAAAAACTAAATAAAAGAAAATACAAATGAAAAGAAAAGAAAAGGCAAATCAAACAAACAAAATAAAAGGAAAAGCAAAAAAAAAGAAAAAAAGAAAAGAAATCAAAACAAAAGAAAACAAAAGAGAACAAAAGAAAACAAAAGAAAACGAGAGAAAACGAGAGAAAGGTCTATGTTGGGAACAAGACGTAAATAACAGAGTGGACCACTAAAGAAATTTGTTAACGCCATTCCCAACGTCGGTCCACTAAAACCAATACCCCTTAACCCCCATGAGCAGAGGGGGAGATGGGGGGAGGGGCGGGGAGGGGGAGGCGTTCGTTTCAGCTGGGTCGAAATAGAGAAACTTTTTGCTAGACTTGGTCTGTCACTAAAAAAAGGAAAAAAAAATCCTTAAGATGAAGATGAAGAATGGGAAGGAAGAAGAAGAGAAAGAGGAGGAGGAGGAGGAGGAGGAGGAGGAGGAGGAGGA
>NC_051422.1:5980297-5982797 GCF_015228065.2 Penaeus monodon
GAGTAAAACAACTTTTATTATAATTTTTGACTGTGGCGGCCGGACAGCCTTGGCAAGCTGGTGACAGCTGGCTAAAGAACGGTCCCAATAAACAGGGAAAGAAAATTGTAGAAGGAAAGGAAGGAGAAGGAAGAGATGTGGACTGAGGAAGAGAAAAAGAGGGATAAAGAAGGGGGAAGGTCGAACACAGAAGGAAGGAGAGAAGAAAAAGGAGGAAGAGGAGGAGAGAGAAGAACAGATGTAGAGGAAGAAAGTCGTTCACACACACACACACACACACACACACACACACACACACACACACACACACACACACACACATACACACACACACACACACACACACACACACACACACACACACACACACACACACACACAAAGAGATAAAAACACGCATGATAGATATAAAGCGAGAGTGGAAAACAAGAGAGAGAGAGAGGAAGAGCAATAAAAGAGAGGGAAAAGGGGTATTAGAAGAATGCAAAATAATAAACTCATCGAATACCGAATGCAAATAATTTCTATTGCCATCATCGTCATCATCAGTAAATTTCTCTCAACATAACGCAGCAATCAAATGCAATATGCACAGCTACGTCTAGAGTTCAAGAATTTTTATGAAGCATGATATCACTCCTCTTGCGAAATCTTGCCGACTTTGAATAAAAGATTTTTTAAACAATTTCAGTACAGTCGATGTTATCATTAACACACACATATCTATCTATCTATCTGTCTATCTATCTATATATATGAGTGTGTGTGTTTGTGTGTGTGTGTGTGTTTGTGTGTGTGTGTGTGTGTGTGTGTGTGTGTGTGTGTGTGTGTGTGTGTGTGTGTGTGTGTGTGTGTGTGTGTGTGTGTGTGTGTGTGTGTATGTTTGAGCCGCCGTGGTCACAGCATGATACTTCATTGTAGTTTTCATGTTGTGATGCTCTTGGTGTGAGCACGTTGTAGGGTCCCCAGTTCCTTTCCATGGAGAGTGCCGGTGTTACCTTTTTAGGTAATCATTCTCTCTATTTATCCGGGCTTGGGACCAGCTCTGACTTGGGCTGGCTTGGCCACCCAGTGGCTAGGTAGGCAATCGAGGTGAAGTTCCTTGCCCAAAGGAACAACGCGCCGGCCGGTGACTCGAACCCTCGAACTCAGATTGCCGTCGTGCCAGTCTTGAGTCAGATGCTCTAACCACTCGGGCACCGCGGCCTATTTTTTTTTTTTTTTTTTTTTTTTTTACGGTAGGTTCATGTTTGAGCCGCCGTGGTCACAGCATGATACCTAACTGTAGTTTTCGTGTTGTGATGCTCTTGGAGTGAGTACGTGGTAGGGTCCCCAGTTCCTTTCCACGGAGAGTACCGGTGTTACCTTTTAGGTAATCATTCTCTCTATTTATCCGGGCTTGGGACCAGCACTGACTTGGGCTGGCTTGCCCACCCAGTGGCTAGGTAGGCAATATATATATATATATATATATATATATATATATATATATATATATATATATATATCTATCTATCTATCTATCTATCTATATATATATATATATATATATATATATATATATATATATATATATATATATATATACATATATCTGTGTGTGTGTGTGTGTGTGTGTGTGTGTGTGTGTGTGTGGTATCACAGTAAAAATGCTGACAATAATTATAACAATAGTAATATCTGTTATTATTATTATTATTTTATTATTATTATTATTATTATTATTATTATTATTATCATTATTTTTTATTATTATTATTATCATTATTATTATTATTACAGATAATAATAATCGTAAAGGAAACAATAACTACGATAATAATGAAAAAATCCTAAGGTGCCGAATACATCCTTTACCGCCATCTAGTATGTAACAAACGTATATCAATCAAATACATGCACCATATATATATTGTTTATTGTATATTTATATCTAATCATATTCACATTAACGAATTTCGAAATCTGTAACATTCCTTGTCTAATCACATTAAAGGAATGGTTTAAATTTGACTGCATAAAATGAACAGGAGTGAACTTTCAAGATACACAGAGCACAAAGATGATTTTGTTATGAGTGGAAAATAAGAATGGCAGTGAATATCCATATTGGCATTCAGTACACTTGTTTTATTGTAGTGGGTTCTGTTAATAAGGGAACAGAAAGTAATGGACATTAAGTTATACTGTTGTCCAGCGTATACCATTGATAAATGACAAGGCAATATACAGTATTAAGAGGATGGAAAAAATAAAAGAAAAATATTGATATATGTATACCAACGAAGGTAAGATATCCTTATTTTTCTTTCGCATGTAGCGTTTTTCTTTTAGATATAGATACCCTTTAGAAAGTGCTGTTAAATCTAAACTTTGGTTAAAAAGAGTATAACGTATTTATGAAGCGACCGATGCTCCTCCGGCTAACAACACGAGAATACTTTCAAACCCTCATAAGTATTGGAATCTCATTCGAAACTGGTTTGCATTCGACTTTGGA
>NC_051422.1:5990297-5992797 GCF_015228065.2 Penaeus monodon
CTTGTAAAAGCATTTTTATCATCATTTTTTTTCTTCCTTAGAGCCTGAGAGAGTAGGAGAAGAGAGGAGGGGGTGAAGAAAAGAACGAAAGACGTAAAAATGAAGAGAGAGAGAGAGGAAGATGAGAGCTAGAGACAGCGAAAGTGGACGAACAGACAAACACACAAATTATCTACAAAACATAGAACTGTATAATACAACCTGGTTTTCGGATAATCAGGAAATAGTTCAATTAATGCTTATTTTATGCCAAACCGTACAGCTGAGTGGATATAAATCCATTATTTCCGGCATGGAAGCTTATGGATTTAATTATATCGAGTTAAACATATTGCTACAACCAAAATATTAACCATATGGCAATCAAGGCGGAAAAAATGCATTATATTTTCATGTTTTCATATCATTGTAATAAATGATATTACTGGTGTTGCCATTGTTAGTATTTTCATAGTCATTATTATTATTATTATTATTATTATTATCATTATTATCATTATTATTATTATTATTATTATTGTTATTATTATTATTATTATTATTATTATCATTATTATCATTATTATTTTCATTATCATTAATGTTATTATTATCATTATTATCATTATTATTCTTAAAGTTGTTGTTGATGTTATCATTATTACTATCATTATCATTATCAATATCATTAACATATCACAAATCACACATTACCATAATTATCATTATCATTATCATTGTTGTTAGTGTAATGTTGCTGTTGTTATTGTTCCTTGTTCTCCCTTCCATACAAAAAAGGCGTTCGTGAATACAATGCATTATTTCCACCATACGTTTTATATTCACGTCATCAGGGCTGCGCGTGACAAATGAGAGAGGAAAAGAGGAAGCCTTTGTTCGTGCGGTGTATTCAGGGGGAATGAGGGCGTCGGTTTTGCGATGGAAACCTTTAACTTTAACGCATAAGACACACGCGCACTCACGCACACGCACACACACACACACACACACACACACACCAATGTTTATACATACATACATACATACATACATACATACATACATACATACATACATGCATACATACATACATATTTGCATACATACATACATACATACATACATACATACATACATACATACATACATACATACATATTTGCATACATACATACATACATACATACAGACAGACAGACATACATTCAGACATACATACAGACATACAGACATACACACATGGATACATATATACATACATATATATATACTCATACATACACAGAGGTATACATACATTCATACATGCATACATTCATACATAAACACTAATAGGTTGATGGATGGATAAAGATGTGTTACACATATCGAAAATGTCGAAAAAATTACACATTAAGCAAACAAGGATTTCTTGACCAGGCTTTTATTTACCTGCTTATTATCTATTCACATATTTGTTTACTTGTTTGTTAATCTACTCATTCATTCAATCACTTGTTTATCTCTCTACTTTTGTATTTCGAGAGCGTTCAAGAACACAATTTGCTTCTTTTATTTGCTTATCTCGCAAAGTTGACACATAATTCGAGCAACATTCTAGGAAGAAGAAAAAAAAGGAAAAAAAAGAAAAACACGAAAAACAGAAAAAAGTGCAGTTGTGTTGAATGGAGCCAGATCATATCCGCTTCACAATGTGCTTTTTTCCACCTTCCAATGTCGACCAATTAACGTTTTCGCTCTCCGTCAATCTTCTTCTTTACCTTTTTTCTCTCTCTCTTTATTTTTTTTTTCCGCCCTGTTTTAGTCTTTTTTTTTTCCTTGTTTATTTTTTCTATCCTTACTTCCTTTCCTTTTTTTTGCGATTCCTTTTTCGTTTTCCTCTTTTAGAGTAGGGTGCAGGTCGTTGGCAAGAGACAAAACCATGGAGAAACTTCATCTTTTTTTCGACCCTGCTGAAGCAAACGCCCTCCCCCCCCTCCCCTCCTCTCTCTCTCTCTCTCTCCCCTTCCCTCCCCCTCGCTTTCTGAACTTAATGGGGGCAAATGGGTATTAGTTCTAGTGGACCGGCGTGGGAAGTGACGCTCGCGAATCACTGGACCAGAGAGTTTTTGTTGTTCTTGTTGTTGTTGTTGGTTTTTCTTCTCGTTCGCCAAATACTCTTTTTTCTTTCTTTTTCTCTTCATTTTCTTTTCTTTCTTGCTCTTTTTCTGTGCGTCTCTCTCTGTTTCTGTATCGGTTTCTCTCTTTCTCTCTCTCTCTCTCTCTCTCTCTCTCTCTCTCTCTCTCTCTCTCTCTCTCTCTCTCTCTCTCTCTCCTCTCTCTCTCTCTCACTCTCTCACTCTCTCACTCCCTCACTCTCTCCATCTCTCTTCTCCTCTCCCCTCCTCTCCACTCCCTTCTTCTCCTTCTCTCCTCTCTCTCTCTCTTTTCCCCTTCTCCCCTCCTCTCTCTCTCTCTCTCTCCTCTCTCCTCTCTCTCACTCTCTCCTCTCTCTGCTCTGCCCCTCTCTCCTCTCTCATCT
>NC_051422.1:5997797-6002797 GCF_015228065.2 Penaeus monodon
TGTTTTGCTGTTTAGTTTTGTTGTTGATTTGTCATTACGTTTCTAGAGCCACTTCTGCCTCGTTTTCCTCGTCACAAAGGCACGAACTTCACGAAGAAAAATAAAATAAAAACTGAAAAGTTACTTGCTAAGTATTGATGCAAGTGAAAACTACAGTGTAAGGTGTTTTCGCTCGAAAGTGTCTCTAACTAGCACGTAAAGAGGAGAAAGGAAGTGGAGATAAGAATATTAAAATAAAAAATCAATACCAATTAAATTACAATACCTATCAGTATCAATATCCATAGGAATTGATATATTTATCGATATCCGATAAGCAAACGACGAGGACCTGTTATCTTCTAGGCAGTATCAGGAAACTGTAATAAAACACTCCCATAATTAATGCAGACTAGGCGCAGAAATCTCAAATACTTGCAACAATCTGTGATAAACCGCAATGTGTTACGGACAGAGCGTAGAGTACAGTGATGAGAATTCTGAGAGAGAGAGAGAGAGAGAGAGAGAGAGAGAGAGAGAGAGAGAGAGAGAGAGAGAGAGATGTAGGTGAATACACACACACACTCACACATACACATATACACACACATAGGTATACGTATACATAAAGGTATAATGTAAGCTGCTTAGGTGTCTTTTCTGCCAGCCCACTTCCTCAGAATGCTTCATCATATTCTCTATGCTAATCCTATATAGAAACGGTAAAGCTTTTCTCAGGCAATTGTGGTCCTAGCCGTTGCAGCCCTTAAGGGTTTTTAGGGAGCCACTCTTCGCAAGGGAAAACCACACTTAATCAACACATTTCAGGATACAAAGCACAAAGAAATACAGACTGCATAAGAGATATATAAACGAGAATCTCACGGTTTCAAACACTAGCACCATCACCTCCTCCCCCCTCATCCCTCACCCCCCCCCCATCCCTTCATCCCCTACTGCACACCCACCTGTCAAAATTGACACCCGCAGCTATACGTATGGAGTCTCTGCACGTGAATGGCCTTTGCAGCTCGAATGCAGTCGCTCACTTAAGGCTATTAGGCTCTGATGCGCTTTGACGTTGGTAGGTATGTTCAGGGTCATTGGTCCTCCCCTTCTCACTCTCGCTTTCTCTCCTATATCTCTGCCGATTAGTCTGTCTATATATATATATATATATATATATATATATATATATATATATATATATATATATATATATATATATATATATATATATATAAGTTTAACTATATAACTGTTTATATATCTATTTATATATCTGTTATTCTTGCATTTCTTGTATTTACATACATACATGCATATACATACATACATATATACACACATACATACATACATACATACACACACATACACACACACACACACACACACACACACACACACACACACACACACATATATATATATATATATATATATATATATATATATATATATATATATATATATGTATATATATATAATATATATATATATATATATATATATATATATATATATATATAATATCTGTCAAATTATCTTTGACTCTACCTACCTGCCTATATATCTATCGATATACATATACATATACATACATACACAACCCCCCCCCCCACACACACACATGTAACTCAGGCGCCGCCCAGGATGATCCACGTAGATTAATGCAAACGAAACAGCAAATGAGGCTGATATGTCGAGATTTTCTATCCGTTTCCTCTGCTGTTGCCGTCGCCGGTCGCCGGTACAGTTTAATTCTCAAAAAAGTAAAAACAACAGTAAGCTATTTGTTTCATCCGCCTTTCCGGTCAGGGAGATAAACTCTCTCTTTTTTTTGAGAAAGGACTTTGTCAGGTGGATATTTTATCGTTCATTGTATAGTTCTCCTTAGACACTTACATATACGCGCGCTTGTAGCTTCAGCACACATTATTCATAAAAAGTATTGTTACATACGGGATCGTTTATGGTAAGCACTCAATAAAAAATGAATGATAAGGTTAAATAAGGTTATTGTCTCCCAGAGAGACTCGAACTCCCGATCACTAGAACATTCGTTGCCTCAAGAAAAAAGCGAAGAAAAGAAAGAAAGACAGAAAGAAAGCAAGGGAGAAAGAAAGAAAAAATCGAACATATGAAGCCTGCATTTGCAAAAAGTAAAGGGGGGCTTCCAAACCGGAATAAACACATTTCGGAAAATGAAATTAAAACTAGCCGATCATATTACAGATAGAAATGAGCCAGTCGATAGAAAAAAAAAGAAAAAAAGTTTAGCTGAACAACTGCAGCAGTACCATGAGTTGCAACACGAGTCAGAGATGTTCTCCGATGTTCAGCCGAGCATCTTCTGGGTTCCTGACGCCCGCCTTGCAGATTAGCTCTCAAGGCGATGCTGCGGGTTAATGATGCATGAAAGGGGGAGGAAGTGTCTGCTTTCCACTTGGTATATGTTAATCTGAAGCCGCATAATGTTATACCTTTATGTATACATATACATATGTGTGTGTATATGTGTATACATATGAGTGTGAGTGTGTGTATATTCACCTACATCTCTCTCTCTCTCTCTCTCTCTCTCTCTCTCTCTCTCTCTCTCTCTCTCTCTCTCTCTCTCTCTCTCTCTCTCTCAGGATGTTTCTTATCATTACACTCTACGCTCAGAAATGTTGTCCGTGACATTGTCTCAGATTGTTGCAAGCTTTTGCGATCTCTACGCCTAGTCTGCTTTGATTATGGAAGTGTTTTGTTATTGCCAGGAGGATAACATGAATATTTCTATTGATGTTATTTTTATTGGTATTGATATTTTGAGTTTAATATTCTTATCCCCGCTTCCCTTCCCCTCTTTACGTGCGTTAGTGACATTTTTGGGCGAAAACACTTTACACTGTTTTCACTTGCATCAGTATTAGGCAGCTAACTTTTCCGTTTTTATTTTCTTCGTAAAATTCGTGCCTTTGTGACGAGGAAAACGAGGCAAAACTGCATTTAGAAACGTAATGGCAAATCAACAACAAAACGAAACAACAGCAAAAAAAAGAAAAAGAAAAAGAAGAAAAAAAAAAGAAAACGAAAACACCAACCGAATAACAACAAAGCCTCGAGTTCTTCAAGTGAACAGCAACATTTTTCTTACATTATCCACCAAGGGAAATGCAACGAAATTAAACGAGGAAAGAAGGGGGGGGGGTATTAAGCAGATATGCGGCTTCAGGTTAACATATACCAAGTGGAAAGCAGACACTTCCTCCCCCTTTCATGCATCATTAACCCGCAGCATCGCCTTGAGAGCTAATCTGCAAGGCGGGCGTCAGGAACCCAGAACATGCTCGGCTGAACATCGGAGAACATCTCTGACTCGTGTTGCAACTCATGGTACTGCTGCAATTGTTCAGCTGAACTTTTTTTCTTTCGTATGACTCATTTCTATTTGTAATATGATAAGCTACTTTTAGTTTAATTTTCCGAAGTGTGTTTATCCAGGTTTGGAATCTTCCCTTCGTATGTTTTTTTTTTGTTTTTTGTTTTTTCTTGCTCTCAATCTGACAGCAACAGCAGATGAAACGGACAGATAATCTCGACGAATCAGCCTCGCTTGCTGTTTGGTCTGCCTTGATGATTTACGTGGATTATCCTTGAGTTTGTTAAAAGGGCGATACTTTTATAGAACTAGATTGTATACAGGGAATAAGATTAACGACAATCTTTTAAAGAAAAAATAAAACTAATTCCATTTTTTATTGTGCGCATAACTGAAAGGTTTATTTAGGTTTATTTCGTTAGATACTTTGATATGAGTATTTTAGTCTATTTTCTATCCAATGGTTATATACATCATGCTCCCTTAGTCACTGTAGTTTCGAAACTTACCCTTACCTTTTATTATAGTTATTATATATTTATATATTTATTACACACATACACACACACACACACACACACACACTAGCAACCACACATAACCACACACAACCACACACACACAACCAAATTTATTGATATGAATATACTACATATATAGTCATCTTATATATAATATTATAATTATATTATTATATATATATATCAGTTACACACATGATATATATGTACACACACACACCACACCACACACCACACACTCACACACACACACACACAACACAACACAAACATATCGATATATATATAGATATATATATATATATATATATATATATATATATAATACTATATATATAATAAATAATATACACACACAACAAACACACACACACAACACAACACACACACACCCCACACACCCACACACACACACACAACCACACACACACACACACACACACACACCACACACACACACAACAAATATATATATCAATAAATATATAATATATATATATTAATACATAAATAATATATAATATCATACTATACTACTAAATAATATATATTATATAATATATATATAATAATATATATATATATATATATATATATATATATATATATTTATATATATATATGATTTTTCTTTCTCTAGCTCTCGCTCTCTCTCTCCCTATCTATCTATCTATTTTCTTTTCTATTAGTGTAGTGATATGAACTGTACACTTATACCATTATTGTTTCCACTTTAGCAAATGAAAATAAAACCTTGACATGAGTGATGCCTTAATTGGGAGAATCTCTTCCTTAAAATGTCTGTTTCTTTTTATATAAAAGAAATGACAAATATGTTTCCTGTGTTTTAGTACCGTGTAGTGTAAACTCTTCGTTTCTGATCTGATAAGATAGTGAAGCCTTTTTGTAGTTATGTAGATATATTCAGTATCTCAAGGTTTTGCGATACAAACCTTTGCATATGAGTTTCTATTTACCATTTAACGAAAGTTTTTGGACAAAGTTAAATTCGGTAAAGGAGGAAAATGGGAAGAAAAGGGGGAAAGAGAAATAGTAAGAGAAATAGGTAGACTGACGTAGATAAGTTAAACAGACATACATACATACAGTGCCTGCGTACGTAAATTTAG
>NC_051422.1:6005297-6007797 GCF_015228065.2 Penaeus monodon
TATCATATATATATATATATAGAGTATATAGAAAACCAAAAACATCACCACCAACACGCACACAAACAACAACAACCCTTGGAAAATAAGTATATATTTATATAATAAAATATAATATTTATATTTAAAATAATAAATATAAATATATATATAATAAACATATAAAAGAGGAAGAGAAAAAAATTTCATACATAAAAAACAAAAAAAAAAAAAAAAACAAAACAAAAAATATATATATATATAAATTTTATTTAAAATAATATATATATATATATATATAAATAATTATATAATATATATATAATAAATATATTATTATAATATATAATATATAATATTTATATATAATATATATATATATATTATATATATATATATATATATATATATATATATATATATATTATTTAAGTAAATATATTTATATTTAAATATATATATTTATTAAATTAAGAGAAAAAAAGAGAGAAGGGAAAGAAAAAAAAAAAAATAAAAATAAAAAAAAGGGAGAGAGAAAGAAAGGGAAAAAAAAAGATTAAAGATAATAATAATATAATAATTTTAATATAATATAAAATTTGTATTTATATAATATATATTATAATATAATAAAATATCTATATATATATATATATATATATATATAATATATATATATATATATATGATATATATATATATATATTATAAAATATATAATATTAATACACATATAAGAGAAGGGAAAGAGAAGGAAAAAGAATACAAATATATTATTATAATATATATATTTATATATTATATATTATAATATATTATAATATATATATATAATATATATTATATTTATATTTCTGTTTTATAATATAATTAGATATATAATAATCTATTATATATATATATTAATCTAAAATCACTATTATATAGACATATATTTATTAATTATATATAATATAAAAATATTTATATAATATATAATAAGGATAAGTAAGTTTAGTTATATATATATATATATATTTAAAATAATAATTATTATTTATATATATAATATAATATTATTTTTATATATTTATCTTTCAATAATATTATATATTTAATATATATATATACTAATTTCTATATTATATTTATATATAGAATATATATCTAATATAATAAATATATAAAAATTATTATATATATATATTATTATATATATATATTATATATATATATATATAAAATTTTCATGTATGTTGTACTATATCTATATATTATATATTTATATTTATATATATCTTTTCTTAGTTATATCCCTTTTATTATATCCCTCTATATTATCATTTTTATATATATATATAATCTATATATATATTTTTATATATTATATTATCTATATTTATTTATATGTTTCTTTTTATATTATCATATCTATATACTAATATATATATATATAATAATAATATTATATATAATATTATATTAAAATATATTACATATATATTATGATAAATATTTTATTATATCATATATTCTAATCCCCTATATATAAAAACATATATCTCTATATTATACATATATCTATATATTATATTTTACTATATATATATATATATATTTATTTATATATTCCAATCTGGAATAATTATATCTCGAAACTATATATAATTTAAAATTTTTTTCTATATTTCTACTTCTATCTTTTCTATATTCTATCTTTAAATCTACACTATTCTATAAAGATACCCATATAATTAATATAGATATATATGCTATATTATCATATACTATTCTCTATATTTCTATATATATATTTACCTCTAACCCATCCCCCCATTCCCCCTTTATATTATTATTCTATATTTCATTATATCATACTCTTAAACTATATAATACCCCCATAAATGGTTTTATTACCTATCTTATTATATTCATTTCTGCCCATTTCTCTATATTCTATTATCTTATCTCTTTCTTTTTATCTTCTTTTTTTCATTCTTCTTTTCCTATTATTATATATTTTTTTATCTTCTCATGTTATATCCCTACCTACATCTATCATCTCTCCAATTTATTTATCCCCTTTATATTCTATATTATTTTATTATTCCTTATAATCTATATTCCCATTACCATTTGATACCCCTCCCCATCATCCCAACCCCGGGTAAAAAGTTATTACCTAACACATAACACCACTCTCTAATATATATTTTATATATATTATATATCATATAATCATTAAGTATATCCTTTATACCACCCACATACCTACTCTAAATAATTTTATTTTTATTATATATTTCTTATCTTATATATATATATATATTTATTTTTATATATTTTTTTTTTTTTTTTTTTTTTTTTTTTGTTGTTTTTATATATTTTATTTTATATTTATATATATATATATATATTTTATAAAAGAAGAGCCAGAGGGGAAAGGAATTAAAGAAAAAAAAGATAGAAACAAAAAAACAAAAAAAAAGAATAAAAATACTACATACATACAGCTACTACTATTATATATATATATATTAAA
>NC_051422.1:6010297-6012797 GCF_015228065.2 Penaeus monodon
AGTTTTTATCATAAAAACTTGAGATATATTGAATATATTTGCATAATTGCAAAAAACCTTCACGATTTTATCAGATCAGAAACGAAGAGTTTACACAACACGAAACCAAGAAACGAGAAACATATTAGTCAGTTCTTTTATACAAAAAGAAACAAATATTTTAAGGTAGAGATTTTCCCAGTCAAGTCACCACGCATGTCAAGTTGAGATTTTATTTTGTTTTGCTGATGTGGAAACAAAAATTGCTCATATCACTTCACTAATAGAAAAGGAGATAGATAGAGAGAAAGAGGAAGAGAAAGCGAGAGCTAGAGAGAAAGAGAGATTATATACACACACACACACACACACACACACACACACACACACACACACACACACACACACACACACACACACACACACACACACACACACACACACTGTAAGGGTTCTGTGAGCCAGAGGAGCCCCGATATGCAGTTTAGGGGCCAGAACTGGGCCCCGTTCGGTCCCTCCCAAATTGCACTATATCCCCCTACAGAAGTTTAGTTAGGTGTCGGTGAAAGGACTTTGTGTTGGGTAGAAAAAAAACATACGCAGGTAGCAAGACAGCAATGATAATATTCATGATGATAGGTTTAGTTGCGATGGCACATAACTAGAAAGAACAACAATAATAAAAAAAGGAGTATATACTTAAGTAGGTCAAGCTAAGGCAGAATGGTCTGCCAATTTATGAGAACAATAATAATATACGTCCCAATTCCTAACTGTGGCAAGTAAAATCATGAAAGGAAGGCTCATTTACCACCTTTGCAATGTTTTCTACCGGCTGGGGTACTCCAAGAAGACTCTCCGGAAAGGGGGTAGTGATCACACCAAAGGTCCGGCTGACACTCTTTATTTTGTAATCGACGGGGTTTGAACCCCACGCAGGACATACAGTTTTTGATTCGGTTTCACCAGATGTAAATAATAGGTTTAGTAAAAAAATAAAACTTAAACAAAAGAAAAAGAATTATAAAAGAAACCTCAGTAAGTAAAAGAAAACAGCTAATTACATAAGATAATAAGTACAGCTAAAACAATATACAACAAAATAAAAAGATATACGCACCAAACTCTACTTTTAAGAAATAAAATAAAGGCAAAAGTAAATAAAAGTCTCGGGTGAAGTGTATATACAGTCATAAAATAAAATGTGAAAACGACAAACATAAAAGTATGGGAGGTGACCAGCTGCATAAATAAAATGCGTTGTAAAAGAGGATGCAAGCAAAGCTAAGGGAACGCCCAACAAAAACAAACATGTAAACACAGAGTTGCCTGATAGTAATAAAACGTGGAAATAAAAGATTAGATAAAAACCGTTCCGTAAGAATCTGAAGTTATGCAGCTGACAACCTACATAAAATCAATAAAAAAGTGACATAACACAAAAACAAAAAATCGAAAGCAGTAAAACTGAGATTTGTAAGATATGGGCTTTGCCACGTAATGTAAGAGTGCAAGCCCTATATACTAAAACAAAAGAACAAACGAGTGAAAAACATAAAACAAATTAAGTACTAAAATAGCCACGACAAAGACAAACTTACACTGATTGCGTGAGAAACGGGGTGAGGATGCATGAGAGACGGGGTGAGGATGCATGAGAGACGGGGTGAGGATGCATGAGAGACGGGGTGAGGATGCATGAGAGACGGGGTGAGGATGCATAAGAGACGAGGTGAGGATGCATGAGAGACGGGGAGAGGATGCATGAGAGACGGGGTGAGGATGCATGAGAAACGAGGAGAGGATGCATGAGAGACGGGGTGAGGATGCATGAGACACGAGGAGAGGATGCATGAGAGACGGGGTGAGGATGCATGAGAGACGGGGTGAGAATGCATGAGAGACGGGGTTGAGAATGCATGAGAGACGGGGTGAGGATGCATGAGAAACGAGGAGAGGATGCATGAGAGACGGGGTGAGGATGCATGAGAGACGGGGAGAGAATGCATGAGAGACGGGGAGAGAATGCATAAGAGACGGGGAGAGGATGCATGAGAGACGGGGTGAGGATGCATGAGAGTCGGGGTGAGGATGCATGAGAGACGGGGTGAGGATGCATGAGAGACGGGGAGAGAATGCATAAGAGACGGGGAGAGGATGCATGAGAAACGAGGAGAGAATGCATGAGAGACGGGGAGAGGATGCATGAGAGACGGGGTGAGGATGCATGAGAGACGGGGTGAGGATGCATGAGAGACGGGGTGAGGATGCATGAGAGACGGGGTGAGGATGCATGAGAGACGGGGTGAGGATGCATGAGAGACGGGGAGAGAATGCATGAGAGACGGGGTGAGGATGCATGAGAGACGGGGTGAGGATGCATGAGAGTCGGGGAGAGAATGCATGAGAGACGGGGTGAGGATGCATGAGAGTCGGGGAGAGAATGCATGAGAGACGGGGTGAGGATGCATGAGAGACGGGGTGAGGATGCATGAGAGACGGGGAGAGGATGCATGAGAGT
>NC_051422.1:6021402-6024741 GCF_015228065.2 Penaeus monodon
ATGGACGAGGAGGCATTGTGTTGCGAGTGTTTGTTTGTGTTGGTTGTTGTGTGTGTCTGTGTATGTGTGTGTCTGTTTGCGTGCGTTTGTTTTGTCTGGGTTGTTGCTGTGTATGTGTTTGTGTGTGTGTCAGCGTGTTGTTGTATTAGTTGTTGTGTGTGTATGTGTGTGTGTGGTGTTTGTGTTGGGTTCGTTATTATGTGTGTGTGCGTGTGTGTGTATGTGGGTGTGTGTGTGTGTGTGTGTGTGTGTGTTGTGTGTGTGTGTGTTGTGTGTGGGTTTTTTGTGTGCGAGGTGTTGTAGTGATTGTACATTTTCGTGTGTTTCTGGTGGTTGTTGGTTGCGTTTCTTATGGGTATTTGTTTGATTGTGTGTGTGTGTTCGTTTTCTGGTGCGTTTGATTGTGTATCGTGTCGGTGATTTCGTTGTTTGTTTGTATTTGATTGTGTGTGTGCGTCGTTGTTCGTCTGGTTGTGTATGTGGTTTGCGTGTTTGTTTTTACATACTTCTTAATAGTATGTTGGTGCGTGTAACGGTATCAAATGAGACATTAAAAAACAAGGCGATGGACCAAACCTCGAATTCAGGAAAGAAACAAAAAGGAAAAAATATCCGTCTAAGAGATATCAGAAATCAGATAAGACATGAGAGAAAAATCCAATGTTTCCTCCCCTTAGGTAACTCCTAATAAATGCTAATCTGAGAAAGGGGGAGCTGTGATCACGCGAAAGCCGCCAGAAACATTTATAAGGCTAAATCAGACTGTTAGTTCTGCATAAAAGTATATTCCAGAGGACGAGCTTCGTGCTCTGCACTTACGCGCACATGATTTCATTATAGGACACAGTAGACATATAACACACATATATACTTTTATTCACGTGCAACCTACACACACAACACACACACGCACATACACAGATATATATAATATATAATATATATATATATATATTTCTTTCTAATTTTTTCTTATTTTTTATTATTATATTTCTTTTCTCTCTATTCTACCTTATTATATATCTATATATATATATATATATATATATATATCTGTGTATGTGCGTGTGTGGTATGTGTGTGTAGGTTTGCACGTGAATAAAAGTATATTATGTGTGTATTATGTATACATGTGCCTATAATGAAATCATGTGCGCGTAAGTGCGAGCCGAGGAAAGCTCGTCCTCTGTGAATGATACTTTTATGCAGAAACTAACAGTCTGGATTTAGCTTATTAAATGTTCCTGGCGGCTGTCGCGTGATCACAGCTCCCCCCTTGCTCGATTAGCATTTATTAGAGTTTACCAAAGGGGAGGAAACATTGGATTTTTCTCTCATGTCTTATCTGATTCTAATCTCTAGACGGATATTTTTTCATTTTGTTTCTTTCCTGAAATTCGAGGGCTTGGTTCCAGCGCCTTGTTTTTTAATGTCTCAGTTGATTACCTTTACACGTCACAAGCATCCTGAAATTAAGACGTATGTAAAACAAACCAAACACGCAAACACCTTAACCCCACCCCTACGAACAACACGCTCACACACACCATCCAAATACAAACGACCACACTAATACCCCGCCCCCTGCTACCCCTCACCCCTCCTCCCAACCACCTACCACCCACCCCCCATTTCACAACAACTCCCCCTTACACAGACCTCCCCCACCACACACCCCCCTCAACACCACGAAAAATGTACAAGCAAAACACCAAACCTCGCACACAAACACACACAACACAGCACCACACACACCACACCACACACACACACACACACACACACACACCATACACACACCCACACACACACATAATAACGACCAACACAAACAAACACACACACACACATACACACAACAACAACTAATTACAAAACAAACACGCTGACAGACACACACAAACACATTAACAGCAACAACCCAGACAAACAAACGCACGCAAACAGACACCACATACACATAATACACACAACAACAACCAACACAAACAAACACCTCGCAAAACAATGCTCATCGTCATCACCATTCAACCCAACACTAGTATCTGCATGAACTTAACCCAATCAGTTACTCCGATTAATCTCAAGCCTAATTTATAGGTCTCATATTTCGTCATGTAAAACTGAGTTTGCATTCATGAAAGTCACGCTATTAATTACTAAGGTCGTTATCCTTTGCTGAGCTGAACGCTATATTCCGTATATTCGCTATAACGAAGGTCTTTGAACGTTGTATATCGATCGAAGGTCGTTATATTCCGATCTGGTATACGAATTAACGAAGCTATAACGATGGTCTTTGAACGTTGTATTCGATTCGAAGGCCCTTTTTTGAACGGTATTTTTTTTTTTTAAGCGTTATGTTCCCATCCGCTATAACGAAGGTATTTGAACGTTGTATATGGAATCGTAGGTCCTTTGAACGTATGTTCCTACATCTTACAAAAAGGGTTTTTGTTGCATTATATTCCGATCCGCCATAACGTAAAGCTTTAATATGATATTACACCCGATAACCCAAAATCCCAAACGTTATATTTTCACTTATTAAATAAAAACATTTTGGACGACATCCTGCTCCGAAAACCGACAGTATATGCATACGAGTACATTCCTGCTTACTATATGGAGGCCTTTTAACGTTACATTCTGGTCCACTACAAGGAAAACCACCAGCTATAACGAAGCGCTTTTTTCCTACTTATTATAACAAAAGTTTTTTTTTCGATCCAATATAACGAAAACGTTTTGCCATAGTATTCCGATCCCTTACAACGACAGCCATTTAACGAAAACCTTTTTTAGCACTATACATCCCTACCCGCTTTAACGAACGTCATACATATCACGAAACAAAACGAGTGATGGGGGTGGGTAATAATGCAAAAAAAATAGAGATAGTGATGATCATGAAAAAACAATGATAATCATAAAGTGATGATATAGAAGGACAGTTGCAGCGATTGCAATTATCATTGGAGCCGTAATGGGGAAAATAGCCACATTATTCAGTGGCAGAAAGCTTTGCCCCTTTCGCTCGGCCGCTGCAACGCGCGGCTTGACATCAAATGTAAATAAGTAAATACATACATATATGAATGGATGATATCTTTAACAAAATTTTATTTTTATATATTTTATATAGAAAATTATATATATATATATATATAATAATAAACTATATATATATATAAAAAAACAAATATATATTTTATAATATTTAAAATATATATGAATATAAGTAAATATATATTTTATAGAGTATATATATATATATAATTATTTTATAATATAATAAATCCCAAAAATAACAAAAAAAAGAAAAAAAAAAAACACACA
>NC_051422.1:6024841-6027341 GCF_015228065.2 Penaeus monodon
TCTCTCTCTCTCGCTCTCTCTCTCCTTCTCTCTCTCTCTCTCCTCTCCTCTCTCTCTCTCTCTCTCTCTCTCTCTCTCTCTCTCTCTCTCTCTCTCTCTCTCTCTCTCCTTCTCTCTCTCTCTCTCTCTGTGTCCCTCTCCTTTTCTATCAGTGTTATCGGAAATTTGAAACGTGAGGGATTTTCCACCGCTTCTTGTTTTTTATTTCTATTATTTATTTGTATATTTATTTATGTATCTTTATATTTATTTATTTATGTATCTTTATATTTATTTATTTATCATCATCATCATCATTGTTATTATTGTTATTATTATTGTTATAATAATAATAATAATAATAATAATAATAATAATAATAATAATAATAATAATAATAATAATAATAATAATAATTATTTATATTATTATTATTATTATTATTATTATTGTTGTTGATATTATTATTATCATTATTATTATTATTATCATTATCATTATTATTATCATTATTGTTCTTATTATTGTGATTACTATTACTGTTATTACTATTATTACCTTTATCATCATTATTATTATCATTGTTTTTATCAATATTGTTGTTATTGTTATTATCATTATTATTATCATTATTATCATTAATATTAACATGAATTTTTCTTCACTCGACATGAGTGATGGCTTGACTAGGAGCTTCTTTAAATATCAAATAATGTTTTATATAAAAACTATATGCGTGCTCTTTTCCGGTTCCTTGTTGTGTAAACTTTTCGCTTCTGATCTGATAAAATCATCAAGCCATTCTGTAATTATGCAGATATATTCAATATGTCTCAAGTTTTTGCGATATAAAAAAAAAACTTTGCATGTAAGCTTTTATTTACCATTTAGCGTTTTTTAAATTCAAAGTTATATTCGGCAGAGGAGAAAATTGGGGAAATGGAGAGTAAAAAGTGGGAGAGGCAGGATGGAAAGGATAGAGACAGATAACGAAAGAGGCATGTGCAGACACAAACACACACAAACACACATAGACACACACATAAACACACATAAACACACATAGGCACACACACACACGCACACACACACAAACACAGAACAAAAACACAAACACGTGTAGACACACACACACATATGCACACAAAAAACAAACACAAACACACATAGACACATACAAACACACACACATGCACAAACAAACACAAACACACAAAAACACACACACAAAAAGAGAAATCAAAGAAAAAGAAATAAATGAAGATCAATGCAGTTGTGGGGAGGGAGACAGAGGGTGGGGCTGGGGGCTGGGAGGGTGGGAGGGGGGGAGGAAGGAGAGAAGAAAAGGGGGAAGAGGAAGGCAGCGGAGGGGTGGGAAGGGGGGAGGAGAGAGGCAGGGAAGGGGGGAGGAGGAAAAGAGGAGAGACGAAGGGAGGGGAGGGTGGGAAGGAGGGAGGAGAGAGGAAGGGAGGGGGAAAGGAGGGAAGGAAAGAAGGGAGAGGAATGGAGAGGAGGGGAAGGAAGGAGGGAGGAGTAAAAAGGGAAAGGGAAGGACAGAAGGAAGAAGGAGAGGAGACAGGGAAGAGAGAGGTAGGAAGACGGGAGGAGGAGGTAGGATAGGGAGAAGGAGAAAAGAAAGAAATGTAGAAAGCAGGTTGGGAAGAAGTAGGGAGAAGGCGAGGAAAACAGGGTGAAGGAAAATAGGAATAGAAAGGAGGGAGAAAACGTAGAGAGAAGGATAGTAAGAGGGAGAAAGGCAGGGTAAAAAGAGAAGGAATGAGAGACGGAAGGATAAAATGAGGGAAGCAGGCGATACGTGAAGACAAATGACCCTCAGTCGCCCCCTCCATTAACCCACCGTACTTACCGCGTTTACTTCACGTAGTTGGTAGTAATGAGAGCCTCTTGAAGATCATCATATGTGTGTGATTGAACGCCTGACGAGGAACTCCTATATTTCGCTTCTTTCCCTTGTCAAGGTATATTTAATATGCATATATATCAGAGTACCTTATCTCTTATCTTCTATTCGCGACGATGAATTTAGAAAATGAATGGGTGGTGGAAGTTACAAAGTCTCGATGTGGTGAGAGAGAGAGAGAAGAGATAACGTAAAAGAAAGTGTATCTATGCAGTAAACAAGAAAAGCAAATAAAAAAAAAATCAATAAAAACAAAAATCCAATGGAAATGTAACGTTATCAGTAGCAGAACAGCCATTACTAAGAAGATAATCAATTATCCATTAAAAAAGATTAATAGTCCTTCCCTATGTCATTAAGCTGCCGGTAGCCGCCCAGTTTATATCTCCCAATTAGACGCAATGAAACCGTTTTAAGAATCATCGTGACCTTCAAGATTAACCCCCGTCTAAGTGGATCATTTTTCTGAGGTTCGTTTTAAGGGGTTCAGAATTCTTGCCGTGGAGGTACGGGGGTGGGGGGGGGGGTTCTCTTTGAATTTTGAATAGGGAATGAGTGTCTGCGGTTTGTGTGTGGATATTTAGATTAGTGTTTATGTGC
>NC_051422.1:6044841-6047341 GCF_015228065.2 Penaeus monodon
GTGCGTACGCGTAATCTTTTGCCAATTTTGCAGATTCTCTAAAAGTTGTTATACGAAGAACAAGTAAAAAGAAAAAAAAAAGATTAAAATGTATTACTTCTACCTTCTAAAAAAAACTCTAAACTTCTAAATTCTCTAAAACTTCTTCTAAACCAAATTCTCTAAAATTCTCTACCTTCTAAAAAAGCAAATTCTCTAAACTTCAACCCAATTGCAAAATTTTCTCCTTTTGAAGTATTGGAAACCCGAATTTCGAACATAAATTCGCGAAAGGAAAAAGACAAAAGCGGACACGTTGAAAAATCCTCGGTAAATACAGAAGGTCGTCGGAGGTCACGCTTCCAATCCCCGGCCTCGCGAGTCAGGGAGGGAAGAGCAATGATCAGTAAGGAGAGGGAGAAGGAGAGGGAGATGGAGAAGGAGAAGGAGAAGGAGGGGGAATGGGAGAGGGAAAGAGAAAGAGAAAGAGAAAGAGAAAGAGAAAGAGAAGAGAAGAGAAGAGGAAAGGGAAGGAGAAGGGGAAGGAGAAGGAGAAGGAATGGGAGAGGGAAGGAGAGAAAGGAAGGGAAGGGGAGAGGGAGGAAGAGGGAGGGAAGGGGAAGAGAGAGGGTGAGGGAGAAAGAAGGAGAGGGTGAAGGAGAGGGTGAAGGAGAGAGAGAGAGAGAGAGAGAGAGAGAGAGAGAGAGAGAGAGAGAGAGAGAGAGAGAGAGAGAGAATCGAAGAGAAAATCATCATTAATATCAAAATGCAACGAAAACATAAACACCAGTTATAATAAAGGCAACACCGAGGGACACTGGTTTCTTTATTTGGAATTAAAGCAAAGACAAGCAAATACAATTACCTTCACTCATTTTTCATACGAGGCTTGGGCAGAAAAACTTTCAGCATTGCGAGTCGTTCATTAAGATCTTGTTCCATGCGTTTTGAACTTGCTGAACACCCGCTTGCTTACCTGTTACGTGTTTTAAGCTTATGATTTACCTCAGTTTATTACAACTTTTTTTCTATTTCCATTTGACATCATGCGAGGAACAGGATAATGCTGATGTGTACGATGATTGCTATGCAGGGTAGTAGTGACTGTAATAATGATAATTAAAAGCAATGACAATAACAACTATGCTCTCAATCACAGCGTCGACAAGGAACACAAATATAAAACAAAACTATGCTGTTTATAAACAAACCAACAACAATGACATATAAATGAGAAACACGATGTCAGGAATAAATGATAAATAAGGAAAGCGTGCAACTACAAGCCCGAAAAGTATAACAGTTCTTTTAGTAACAGCGATTGCAGGGACCACTAAAACAAAAGAAAATCAGCTGATGTCAGAATTCCCTGTGAGACCGCGCTGTACGTTCGTTGCAGTGTAAAAACTTTCTGCTTGAGGACTTTGGTGCTGTCATGGTCCTTGGCTATATTCTTTCTCTTCTCTTCTGCAGTCTTCATTATATAGTATAGATAGTTAGATGGGGAAAATATAGTCAATTATTTATTATGTATTTATCTGTCAGGACATTTAAGCTCTTTTTCCTCGTTAAACTTGTAGAGCTTCTTCTCAATTCTCGTTTTCTATTCCCTCTATCAACACAAGCGTCCTATCAATAATCCCACACATAATATGAAAGAAACAAAGGAGAGTAAAGAGCTTGTCTTCTCTCACAGTGAGTAGAAAATTACGACCTGCAGAGAAAATACCCCAATAGCATCTCCTGGTAAGTGTTTTGTACTAGCTGGCTGAAAACACCGTATAGTGGATTTTAGACTTTACTGAGGACTTAGTTTTATGTTTTCATCGTTTTGTATTTTCCATAATCTTGTGCACTGGATGTCTATTCATCTTCATGTTTTATGTCATTAGCATACTGTGTCATCAACATACTGTGTTCCTAATCATTCTTCTTTCATTATGTATATTTCTTTTCTTTATACCTTACCATTACTTGTCTTTAACCTGTAATTACAAAGGAAGAAACTCTAATATTACGATTTATGTAGATGAAATATAAGACTCTAGACAACAAACAGTCCTGTTAATAAGAGCAATAATAAAAAAAAAAATCAAAGCAATGTATCCCAGAAAGACAAAGATACACGACTATCGTACCTGGAGACCTTTTTGCTCGGGGACGAAAATGATGTGTTGCAACCGTTTCTTTCTCTTTATTTATCTATTCTTTTTAAATTATTATTTTCGTTGTTGAAAATTAGATTTTGTGCGAGGTCGGAAAATTCTCGTCATTAAGTAGAATGAGAGAAACAAAGAAGAAATCGTAAAGGTAACGTGAAAAAACACACACACACACAAAAAAAAAAAATCTACCAAAAACTACCACACTTAATGATGAATAACGAACAGTGTCAACTCCTTAATTATACCACCAACTTTTCGTGTCTACATATTGAGCTGTCGCTACAGGCCATTAAACAAATTAACAGCAAACTAACATGGAAGATATAATCAAATTAACATTGAGAAAGGAACGAGCA
>NC_051422.1:6049841-6064841 GCF_015228065.2 Penaeus monodon
AGAGAGAGAGAGAGAGAGAGGAGAGAGAGAGAGAGAGAGAGAGAGAGAGAGGAGAGAGAGAGAGAGAGAGAGAGAGAGAGAGAGAGAGAGAGAGAGAGAGAGAGCGAGAGAGAGAAGAGAGAAGCGAGAGAGAGAGAAGAGAGGAGAGAGAGAGAGAGAGAGAGAGAGAGAGAGATTAATAGCATACTCTACCGTATAAAGAGAGTGTTAATTGCCTGTTACAGATCAGTGGGCATAACATATCACTTCCTTGCATCTAACAGTTTTTCGTTACGTTATTTTTAGTTCAACAGTGCCTTGCTATTGGGAGAGGGTCAACTGTTCTCCGAAATTACAGAAATAAGATTCGACTAATTATGTATTTATTATCTAAATTGCAAAGCCTCTTGTTCAGTTATCCTTCATGCTTTATGTCCTTTGAATTAAAACAAGCTTTTGGTTAGCTTCCTAAAGATTTCACTTATCGACCGAAAGGAAAAGAGCTCACATTAGTTAAGAATACTTCTCCATACTCTTTGACAAATTTAATAACATGTCCATTCTTTTCAGCAGAAATTCACACACTTCCCCTGTAACCTAAGTAATGGATATAACTCAGAAGGTAAAGACACCCGAACAGAGACATATAAAGAGGATTTCACCCTTACTATTTATACCTGTCATTCCTATACCTCTTCATGCATGGATAACTAATGCAGAATCCCCGTAGAGTATACAATATCCTTCGTTTTAACAGCAATCACTCGTATCAGCATAAGAGCTTATTACTACAGACAGCAAAATGTAGTGGGCGTAAGTAGAACCGTTTTTAATGGCCGTTAAAATGCAAACGTGATATAGTACTTGTTATCCGTATTATAGGTTGATTTTTCTTTAATCGTGTTTCTAGCAAAATGTGTGGAATCGTTTGCATTAGAGCAAATTAGGGCTAGTTCTCTCTCTCTCTCTCTCTCTCTCTCTCTCTCTCTCTCTCTCTCTCTCTCTCTCTCTCTCTCTCTCTATCTATCTATATATATATATGTGTGTGTGTGTGTGTGTGTGTGTGTGTGTGTGTGTGTGTGTGTGTGTGTGTGTGTGTGTGTGTGTGTGTGTGTGTGTGTGTGGTGTGTGTGTGTGTGTGTGTGTGTGTGTGTGTGTACACACACACTTACGAAAGAGAGAGAGAGAGAGAGAGAAAGAGAGAGAGAGAGAGAGAGAGAAAGAGAGAGAGAGAGAGAGAGAGAGAGAGAGAGAGAGAGAGAGAGAGAGAGAGAGAGAGAGAGAGAGAGAGAGAGAGAGAGAGAGAGAGAGAGAGAGATAATAAAGAGAGATAGAAGAAGGAGAAAAAAGAGAGGGAATGGGAGAGAAAAGTAAAAAAAAAATGACAAACGAAAAATATACAGAGATCGATAAACTCGTGACAAACAACCACACAAGAAAGAAGACAAATAATAATAGCCAGAACTCCCTCCTCGATTCCTTAGCCCGCCCCCCCCCCACCAAAGTTAATTCTCCTGCTCTATTTAATTTTTCTTCCCCCTCCCCCCATCTGTCACCGGGCACAGCGAGGAGAGCGTGAGCTTGTTGGCAGCAGTGAGCTTTGACCTGTGTCGTGTTCAAGAGCCAGAGAGAGCGAGCATAATTAAGGTGGATATATCGCTGCAGGAAGGGCTGGGGGCGAGGAGGGGAGGAGGGAGAGAGGGAAGGATGGAGGGGAGAGGGAGAGGAGGAAAAGTATGTTGAGCGGGAGAGGGAGAGGTGAGGGAGGGAGGAAGGGAGGGAGGAGGATAGGGGAAAGAAACAATTATTCCCGTAAGTGGGAGGAGAGAGAGATAGATAGATAGATAAATATACAGATAGCGAGATAGATAGATAGATAGATAGATAGATAGATAGATAGATAGATAGATAGATAGACAGATAGAGAGAGAGAGAGAGAGAGAGAGAGAGAAAGGCAAATGAGGGAGAAGGGGTTGGGGGAAAGGTATGGGAGGGAAGAAGGGAGAGAAGGGAGAGGGAGAGGAATGGTTATGATAACAAAAGAAGCAATAGTGATGGTAAAAACAACGTTACTACTAACTGTAATGAAATCGATAGCACAGATAATGGTGAACTAAACGAACATAATGGAGATTGATATAAAAACAACAAAATAACAATGAAACGGAAGGCACTAAACATTCCAGTACAAAGAGGGGCAGGCCAAGGGAAAGGAATAAGGCTAAATATATAATTCCAATTCATCAGGATATATTTCTAAATCTTTATGAGTTTCTACGAGATTCGCTCTTCAGACATCGTTCTTTTTGGGAAAGTTTTGAGTAGAAAACGATCTTTCACTTGATGAACTTGCAATAGTTGTGCCAAAAATGGCGGCGCTGATCCAAAGTAGGGAGTTTGAATTGGAAAAGAGTTATCTCTCCAATAACTGAAGACTAATGTTGGTTTATCTTGTGAAACGATTCCTCGTCTGCTGCTTTAACGCAACCTGTGTTTACCGAATTTCAATCACTGAATTTTCCATATATATTAAGCGGGCAAATACTTCTGGCATGAGGATAATTTGAATGCTATCGTATAGCTTAAAGCTTCTAATCACCTTGTCTATAATATGATCTAGTCATTGCTTACTAACAACCCTGCGATCATACTTTTTTTTTTTTTTTTTTACAAGTCCGTGGTTTAGTATTCCTCTGTATTTATGGTTCATACTACACGTGGCTTGGTGAACTCTGCTAGGACCAGTTTATATTATGCTTGATCCTATAACATTTTCAAAATAACTGCTTTCCTCATCGATCAATATTTGGTTGTATTTGGATTTTCACGACTTGCGTGGCACCCTTTCAGAAGTAGAGATTTATAGTTAGCATCTTTTCATAAAATATATGTATATAAAATATATAAAATATTTGTATCTCTCAACGATTTTCATTATTTTTTCAGGCGACATTTCCGAGAGTCCTATTCAATATTTCATTCAATACTCTTTAAAAATATAGGTAATTGGTTGATAACGGTTTCGACTGTGTCTTCGTCAGAAATACATGTATTTCTGACGAAGACAAAATCGAAACCGGTCAAATACATCTCTTGTATTGTGAAGATATTCATTCTCATTCATACCTTTTATACATCTGTCAATATGAATACGGTTTTTCACAACATATATATTTCAGGTGAGGGAATGATTCCGACAGCAGTTGGTCCAGTGCAAGTGCAAGGAAGGTACAGTTGCATATTTACCATATATGATTGTAACTTCAGAGAAAATATTTCGATTATATCTCACATCAGCAACAGAGCTAAATGATGTGCGTGTGGATTGCGACAGTGGCTAGCATAATTCATGAAGAAGGAAATGTATATTTCTCAGATATAATATCATGAAGATTTTTTTTTAGGATATCAAACTTACCGAAGCATGTGGTGTATGATGAGCCAGCACGGGAAAGAAATGATAACCTGTTATATCAATGATTACGCTTATCCAAACGGCTCTAGTGTGTGTGGCCTCTAAGTCAAAATACAACAAAATCTTTTGATTAATTGCGAAAGTCTTATCTATTCCGATGAATCTGCAGTTAATATGCATCATCGCTTCCATCTTGAATATTAGTTTTCCTATCTCTTCATCTCTCAAAATTGTTTTAGCTTTATGGAAATCCCTTACTTGTTGCCAGTGAGATATCCATCTCTTCCAAACGACCTGATATAATCTTTCAGAATGTCAGTGACTAAAGGCTTTGAAATCCGTTCTTCTCTCTCTTTACACTCAGTGCCACAGGGCCAAACAGTGCCCGGGGGTGACGGAGCATGTTCTCTTCAATCCGAGAAAGAAACATGTAGACACACAGTTAAATGTCTTTGTCTTCTATGCAATACTTCCTCGAGACCTTTCACTACATAAAGCATGCCAAGTGAATCACTAGAAGTAGCATAGACAGTTAATATTTCCATTCTCGTGCCGATCTATCATCAATTTTTTTCTCTCAAATCTTCGTAACTTGCAATACCAATACTTGAAGCACTTTCTTTAATAACTTTTATTGTGAGGGATTCTCGTGTACTTCCCCTTGAGCTGCTCCTATCTAACAGATGTTTTATGATAATGGAAAAACTCCTTTACTTTTACCTTTGCTATTCTTACCTGTTGACTTTTGGCAGATGTTAGTACGGAAAAGTTGCAACTGGAGTATTCTGTGATACAACAGCTGCACTCGTCGAAAGGTCCTACGTTTTGCTAACTGTTGTAAAGAAACTCGTTCTGTAGAATTATTCCAGATGATTTCCCTGAGTTTAAAACATTCATCACAAAAAATACAGGAAAAATAATTTAGATGTTACCCTTCTATTAGGAATTTATGTGAGTTCATCTCGATTCTAGTATTGAGTATTAAGAATCCTTTCTGAATGACCCAAAATGTTTCGTATAGAATAGTTGCTCATTCATTGTATGTTATTATCGTTCAAGATAAGAGAAAGAGAAACAATTTTCTTTAAGAATCATTTATTAAAATGGAACAACAAAACGGAAAAAAAATGAAAATACAAAACTCAACTTTATGGAAATATAAATATTTAAAGTAAACAGAAGTTTGGAAAAGACTAAGTATATGATATTATGTACAACTTTAAAACCGAATCATTTTGGAACGTGTCGGTGTTTAACGGTCATCACAACAAACCTACTGGGAGTTCCTTACTATTTGACCACGAACTAACGTAAAAGGACAACTAGTTCACTCATATTCTCTTAACCTTAAAAGGGTGACACTTTGTTAAATAAAACGAGCAGCCCATTAGTAATAAAATATGAAATATAAAGTATCTCCAGAAACCCTCACCCGTGTACCGTCCAACCTCGACCGCGTCCTCTCTCCCACTGTCTTGTGCCCGCGCCTTCTTAACAGGTGTTTCGAATTTTCGCGCGGCCAATTTGAAAATCAGTGTTTGGTACACTTTATAACTCATAAATAACCTCAACCAGAAACATGTCCTTAACTTTACACAATTACAAAAAAATAAAATATAACATTGTATAATCACACACGAATGCACCAAACTCTCTAAAGAGCACGAAATAATACAGGGGTTACTTAACTATAACATGCACATACAAAACAATATATATAGATATACAATTATCACACCCCCCTCATTAAAATCTTTCTCAGGTTATTCAGCACTTCAGACACTTCACACAGAAGGTCTTGACAACATATCAGCGAGTACATTTTCTTTGCCTTTTATATGTATAATTTTCAAGTTGTAAGGCTGCAAGGCAAGACACCATCTACTTAACCTCTGGTTCTTATTTTTCATGTGATTCACGAATTGTAGGGGATTATGATCACTGTAAACTATGATTTCCTCTGCAGAATTATCTAGGTACACGGCAAACTTTTCCAGTGCCATTAACAGAGCCAAAGCCTCCTTTTCAATAGTGGAATAACTGCGCTGATATACTTTGAACTTCGTAGACATGAAGGACACTGGGTGTAAGATCCCCCCATCGCCAGCCTGAAGTAACACCGCCCCCGCTGCGACATCGCTCGCGTCCACTTGCAACACGAACGGCTGGCTGAAGTCCGGGCTTTTCAACACAGGTCTCGTCATCAGAATGGATCGGATCTTCTCGAAAGCTGCTTGGCACTCTGAAGACCAGACGAACTTTTCCTTCGGGCTTATCAGGGCAGTGAGTGGGTTTGCAACATCTGCAAAGTTCGGACAGAAACGCCGGTAATAACCTACCATCCCCAAAAATCGCATTAGACCTTTTCGACTCGTGGGTGCTGGGAGTTGTTGTATTGCTTCTACCTTAGCCATAACAGGGCTTATCGTCCCCGTCTTTACCAGTTTCTAGACAAAATTTGGTTAACGTGCTCTTCAGTGTTTGGTGGAATCGTTCTAAAGCACCCTGACTCTCCGGGTGGTAAGCAGAAGCTAAATATTGAGTAATCCCGAGGCTAGACATAACTTGTTTAAACACCTTGGAAGTAAAATTTGTACCCTGGTCTGACTGTACTGATCGTGGCAACCCATGTTGAGTGAAAAACTTGATGAGCAAAGGAATAATAGATTTGGAAGTTATGTTTTTGATGGGAATAGCCTCAGGATACCTCGTTGAAGCACACATAATAGTTAACATAAATTGATTTCCTTTCTTAGATTTTGGGAGGGGGCCGACACAATCAATAATCACTTTTGAGAAAGGTTCATTGACTACAGGGATAGGTATTAATGGTGCCGGTTTCAGCTTTTGATTTGGTTTCCCTGACATTTGACAAACATGGCAAGATTGACAGAAATGACGTACATCTGATGAAATTCCTGGCCAGTAGAAATATCTTAATACCTTTCCCAAAGTTTTTTTCACTCCGAGATGTCCGCCCATAAAATCATGAGCTAGACTCAGAATCATTGGTCTATATACCAAGGGAACTACAATCTGGTGGACCTCATGCCACACTTCTTCTGCATCTACTTCTGGTGGGCGGTATTTACGCATGAGCAGACCTGACTTCAAATAATAGCCTTTACAATCAACCTGGCAATCTTTCTCTGATCCAGCTATAGCAAACAGAGGCTGTAAGGAACAGTCATCTTCTTGAGCTTTTAATAGAGCATGTCTAGAAATTGGTATTTGGCTAAAATCTTGAATGCTTTTGATTCTTTCCTCATTTTTCTTTTCAATTGTTTTGCTGTTCGAGCTTTTACCATCAACTTTCTCCTGATCTGGTCCCCCTGTCATAATATCATCTCTTCTATCAAACAGAAAATCTAAACCGAGGGAATAATCTTTAGTTATAGAATCTATGCTGTCAATACCCTCCGTCTCTTTTGCCTTACTTCGTGTGACTGCACAGACAGGAAACAAGTACGGATACTTTTTTTCAACTTCTGCGGTAGGACTAAACATGAGGGGCTTTGCACGCACTACAGGGTCTGGTACCACTAACTCCCCTGCTATATCATTTGCCATCAAAAAGGTAGCTCCCTCGATTGGCAGCGAGTCTTGTACACCTACAATTACCGATTTAGATAAGAGTTTACTCTTTAAGTAGATGCGACACAAAGGCACTGTAACAGTACCGCCGAATCCCTTAACTACTACACTTTCGCCCGTGTATGATTCTTCGATAAAAGGGACGGCCCCTTTCACCACTACACTCTTAGAAGCTGCAGTATCCCTCAATATGCTCACTGGAAATGTTTCTGTCCCTTCAGACTTAGATATAGAGCCTTCAAACATGAATGGTTTAAACAGTGACTGTGGTTCACTCTGACGGAATTCTTCAGAGTCCTGTGGTCGAACTAATGGATGTGATGCAAGGGCAAGATTGGAATACCGGTCGCCGCTCGCGTCATAGGATTTGCCTTCCAACTTTGGGCAATTAGCAACAAAGTGACCTGGTCTTTTACAATAAAAGCAATCTCGATTTCGCGTATTAGAGACTCCATTGTCAATAAAAGGACCCTTTTTATTTGAACCATCCTGATTTATGCGACCCTCTAAATTCAGCCTCCCAGCTACCGAGCGGGAAAAAGGGGATGCCGAGGTTGGTCTTAATCTGTTAGCGTTACTTTGATGTATTAAACTATAATTTTCTGCTAAAGTAGCAGCTCTCGTTAATGTTGCCACCTCTTTTTCACATAGGTACACACGGATATCTGGAGATACTCCTCTAATGAACTGCTCGAGTGTCACTAATTCGCATAAACCTTCAAATGTTGTTACTCCACTAGCCGCTAGCCACCGGTTGCGAAGCTTTGTAAGCATATGAGCATATTCTGTAAAAGTTTCATTACCTCCTTTTAGGCTTTCTCTAAATCTAACCCGATAATATTCAGCTGTGATTTGATAAGCATTAAGAATTGATTCTTTAACCTTAATATAATCTTCTTGTTGCGACTCAGAGAGGGAGAGATAAGTGCTACGAGCTTTTCCTTTTAGGGCAGACTGCACTAACAAAGGCCAGTATTTACGAGGCCATTCCATGGTCTTTGCCACGGTTTCGAACTGCAAGAAAAATTCCTCCGGATCCTCCTCCTCGAACAGTGGTACCATTCTGCTCTCCTTTCCCACGTCAAAACGCCCATACTCAACATTATCTCCTCCCAAAGGACACGCAGCCTTTGCCTTCCTTTCTAAGAGATCTAACTGAAACCTCCTCTCGCTCTCTCGATCCCTCAACCTTTCCATCTCTAACTCCCTCTCTAACTTTACCTTCTCCAACTCCATTTCCATAATTTTAAGCGACTCCCGTGTACTATTACTGCCACATAAATTCAGTGCTGACTCATCTAAGTAATCATCTTCTATTAATGCATTAATTACTTCCTTCACAATCACTGCCTTTCTATTGCTTGCATTAATTTCGATTTCGTAGTGTCTTGCTAAGTTAATCCAATCATCCTTAGTTAACTTACAACCTTCTAAGTATTCTACCGAAGGCTCGGCAATAAACCTATCCAATTCGAAATTAGTCATGGTAATTAATTCTTTAACTCTAGCAATCTAAAGCACAACTTTCTTTTATCTGTCTGATAATAACAAACAATTATCAGCAACCTTTAATTGGCCAGGCCCCCATTTATTAGGAATTTATGTGAGTTCATCTCGATTCTAGTATTGAGTATTAAGAATCCTTTCTGAATGACCCAAAATGTTTCGTATAGAATAGTTGCTCATTCATTGTATGTTATTATCGTTCAAGATAAGAGAAAGAGAAACAATTTTCTTTAAGAATCATTTATTAAAATGGAACAACAAAACGGAAAAAAAATGAAAATACAAAACTCAACTTTATGGAAATATAAATATTTAAAGTAAACAGAAGTTTGGAAAAGACTAAGTATATGATATTATGTACAACTTTAAAACCGAATCATTTTGGAACGTGTCGGTGTTTAACGGTCATCACAACAAACCTACTGGGAGTTCCTTACTATTTGACCACGAACTAACGTAAAAGGACAACTAGTTCACTCATATTCTCTTAACCTTAAAAGGGTGACACTTTGTTAAATAAAACGAGCAGCCCATTAGTAATAAAATATGAAATATAAAGTATCTCCAGAAACCCTCACCCGTGTACCGTCCAACCTCGACCGCGTCCTCTCTCCCACTGTCTTGTGCCCGCGCCTTCTTAACAGGTGTTTCGAATTTTCGCGCGGCCAATTTGAAAATCAGTGTTTGGTACACTTTATAACTCATAAATAACCTCAACCAGAAACATGTCCTTAACTTTACACAATTACAAAAAAATAAAATATAACATTGTATAATCACACACGAATGCACCAAACTCTCTAAAGAGCACGAAATAATACAGGGGTTACTTAACTATAACATGCACATACAAAACAATATATATAGATATACAATTATCACACTTCCATTCAACGTAAATTTCAGTTATCCTTAGGCGACTCTGACCTTTATGTCTTCTCATAACAACGATTGAGAGCAAAACAAGGGAAATATTACACAGCGAGAAACAATCAATTTCATAAGTGTAAGATCAAAACAAAACGGAGCAAATGATACGTAGCAAGAAACAAATATTCCCGTAAGTGTACTGCACATACACCTTTCTATTGTTTGCATCTCTATACCCCAGAGAAGGTTCAGTAACAAGAAAGAAAGAATGAAATTAAGTAATGAGAGAGAGAGAGAGAGACAGAGACAGAGACAGAGACAGACAGAGAGAGACAAAGACAAAGACAAAGACAAAGACAAAGACAGAGACAGAGACAGAGACAGAGACAGAGACAAAGACAAAGACAAAGACAAAGACAAAGACAAAGACAAAGACAAAGACAAAGACAAAGACAAAGACAGAAACAGAGACAGAGACAAACAAACAAACAAACAAAAAACTCAATACACATACCAGAACGCTATACATCTTCTTTGGCCTGAAACCCATACCACTGATGTACTGATTTGGTTTTTTTTCTACAAACCATTACCTAATATTGCTTTGTTTTAAAAGCGCTCGGCATCTCCCCTGGGAAATCTACAGACTAATCTACCCTGCAATAGTCCCCAGTGCCTTTGCTTGCGAGCGAGAGGAAAGAGGCACTGATGTTTACTGATCTCAGAAAAAGGCAATGCTTGGAGATTCTGTTGTAACATTAGGATGATGTGAATTCTGGCAATGATGATGGTTGTGAAGATGATAGGGTGATGATAATGATGATGATGATGATGATGATGATGATAATAATGATGATGATGATGGTGATGATGGTAATGGTGATGATGATCATGATAATGGTGATGATAATAATGTAATAGTGATGACGATAATGATAATGTGATGGTGATGTACATAGTGATTGTCATAATAATGATAATGATGTTAATGATAATGATAATGACAATAACGATAACAATAATAATGATGATAATAATAATAAAAATAATGATAATAATAATGATAATAATGATTATGTTAATAGTGATAACGACGATTATAATAATATCATTAATGCCAATAACATGCTTAGTGAAAATTATAACATAAACAATAAAAAGTGCAGATAAAACGCCAAGGACTTAGAGTAAGCTTGTCTAAATTATGGACTTGAAATCTATAAGTGACTTTGAATAATATCTCGATCCTTTTTGTTTGATGTTAATACTTATGTAGGATTTTTTTTTTTTTCTTTTTTATTTATTATTATTATGTTTTAAAATATTGTTTTTGGTGAGAAGGAATGGAGTGAGTGATAAATAGGTAAGTAGGTAAATGGATAGATGGATGGATAGATAGAAAGACCCGAATAGAAAGAGAAAGAGAGAGAGAATGAGAGAAAGAGAGAAAGGGAAGAGAAAGAGGAAGAGAAAGAGAAAGAAAAAGAAAAAGAAAAAGAGAAAGAGAGAGAGAGAAAGGGAAAGAGAAAGAGACAGAGAAAGAGAAAGAGAAGGAGAAAGAGAGAGAGAGAAAGAATGATAAGAAGTAAATATAATTATATAATGCCCCCCACAGAAAAATAAATAAATAACAATAATAATAATAATAATAATAATAATAATAATAATAATAATAATAATAATAATAATAATAATAATAATAATAATAATAATAATAATAATAATAATGATAATGATAATAATAATAATAATAATAACAATAATAATAATGATAATAATCATAATAATAATAATAATAATAATAAATCGTTTTACCGGACTGCACTGCTATTCTTCATTCTTCCTTTTTCTTTCCTTGTCGATATCATATAATTTTGATAATGATGGGAATAACAGTGATGGTGATGATGGTGGTAATGCTGTTGATGATGAAGCTGATGATAATGATGATGAAGGTGATAATGATAATGATGACGATGATGATGATGGTGATGCTCTACAGGCGTATCAAAATAACAAAGAAACAATATATATCAATATCGAGATGATAAAAATCAAGGCGCAATATGATCTATAAACAATAAACAAAATACAAAACAAACAAACAAACAAATGGAAATCCTCTCTTGGACAATGAGAAGTAATAAAAAAAGTTTGGAAAAAAGGAAATTGAAGGTTGAACAATTGAACCACTTTCAATTCAACAAAATAATTGTGTGTTACAATATCGAATGCCAGTTATTAGTACAGAGGGAGAGAGCTTTTGATAGGAATGGAAAGTAATAATTTTTTTTTCACAGATTCTCTCTCTCTCTCTCTCTCTCTCTCTCTCTCTCTCTCTCTCTCTCTCTTTCTTTCTCTCTCTCTCCCTCCCCCCCTCCCTCTCTCTCTCTCTCTCTCTCTTTCTTTCTCTCTCTCTCCCTTCCCCTCTCTCTCTCTCTCTCTCTCTCTCTCTCTCTCTCTCTATTTCTCTCTCTCTCTCTGTCTCTCTCTCTCGCTCTCTCTTTAGCTTTATTTTTCATTATTATTATTATTATTATTATTATTATTATTATTATTATTATTATTATTATTATTATTATTATTATTATTATTATTATTTTATTAGGGATATGTCAATTGTGCTTCCTTGTAGATCAAAAAAGGCATTTATGATACATAGTATGAATGGACAGCGCCACTGAATAATCATCCCCATCATCTTAATACAGAGGAAAATGTGTGAATCGTTAATCTGTGTTACATAATTAAACCGAAAAAGAAAGGAAAGACACACACAAACAAACAAACAAAAAAACAAAAATAATTTTGGCATACACTTGCGTCAACTTTGTCCAAATCAACAAACAGGGCGCTGACAAGTTATACTTTTTTTTTTTTTTTGTCTTCCTAAAATTTGAGTGTGCTGTTCCCTGATCCCTAGCTTTCGCCTCTATTCCCACCCTTCTGCCCTCACCCCTTTCTCTGAGCTCGGAGAATTCAACACAAGCACAGGAACATTTTAGTTTTCCGTACCATACCTGTCAAACTCGTTATGATTATTATTGTTGTAATTATTATTGTTATTATTATTGTTGTTGTTATTATGATGATTATTATTATTGTCATTATTATTATTATTATTACTATTACTATTACTATTACTATTACTATTACTATTACTATTATTATTATTATTATTATTATTATTATTATTATTACCGTCATTATTATCATAATTATAATCATTATTATTATCCTCCTCCTCCTCCTCCTCCTCCTCCTCCTCCTCCTCCTCCTCCTCCTCCTCCTCCTCATCATCATCATCATCATCATCATCATCATCATCATCATCACCATCTGATGATGATAATGATAATGATGATAATAATGATAATAATAATAATAATTGTTTTATGGAAATCCCTTACTCGTTGCCAGTGAGATATCCATCTCTTCCAAACGACCTGATATAATCTTTCAGAATATAATTATGATGTCGATGCATCCTCAACAACAGCACAACAAACGTATCACTCAACCAGTCTTCCAAATGTGATTTACCGCTGCATCCAACAGACGACATTCCTTCAGCGTTGAAATTCTACGGAATTTTCGCAGAACATTTCACTTACCCTTCAACACATACACACGCAGAATAACCCTCCAGAACCTCTTATTTTCCAATAAACAGACGTCAGCAGTTAATGTATTCCTACTTATGGACCCTAAATAAACAGACTACCTTGCTTCAGCGTCATATAATACTTCACTTACCCCTAAACACAATAACACGTATAATAACCCTCCAGATCCTCTCACTTTCCAATAAACAGACGCCAGCGGTTAATGTACTCCTACTTATGGACCCTAAATAAACACAGATCATATAACGGCGCTGCTGTATGTCTTTCCCCAGTATCAGCGTTCGCTTATAGCAAATGCATGTTCCGGAACTAAGACCTAGTGAATATAATACCGTTGTTATTAAGTTCAAATGAAACATCAACAGGACGCATACAGAGACACGACCAGCCTCGCAATGCATACAATACATAATGCATCGACGATTTTTTGTCACAGGCTTGAACACGTAAACCTTGTCCTCCGACTGGGAAATTCATAGTCATGAAGAGGAACAGACTTTTATTTCTTTTCTTCCTTCTTATTTCTTCCTCTCTTTCTTCATTTTTTTTGCTATCTTTTTCTCTCTTTCTTCCTTGGTTTTCTTTCTTTCTTTCTTTCTTCTTTTTTCTCTCTTTATTATATCAAAGATGAGAAATAGGAAAGACAGAATATTCTTAGGAATAAGTACTGTTCGGTTACTAATGCATGCTCAAATAACTCTGTAATCTGTTCTGTGATCTGCTAAACAAACAAAAAAAATTATTGACCTTTCGTAATCTTTTCCTCATTTTTGGTATTTCCAGGTGATTTGTTTTTGTTGTTGTAGTTGTTGTTGTTTTTGTTATTATTGTTATCATTCCTCTTATCATTATTATTACTGTTGTAATTATAATTATCATCACTGTTTTATTCTTCTTGTCATTATCATTATGTTAATTATTTTGTTTCATTTTGTTATTATCATTATCATCATTATTTTTGTTACTATTATTAGCAGTAGTAGTATTTTGATTTTTCTTTTTTATTACAATGATTGTCATTATTATTATTATTATTATTATTATTATTATTATTATTATTATTATTATATATTACTATTATTATCATTATTATATTATTTTATTCATATTATTATTATTATATTTATATTATTATTATCATTATTATATTATTATTATTTATTAATTATTATTATTATATTTTATTTTATTTATTCATTATTATATTATTATTATTATATTATATTATTATTATTATTATATTATTATTATTATTTATTATTCATGATCATGATCATGATCATGATCATGATCATGATCATTATCATTATCATTATCATTATCATTATCATTATTATTATTATTATCATATTATTATCATTATTATTATTATTATTATTATTCTTCTTCTTATTATTATTATTATTATCATTGTTATTATCATTATTATTGTTATTATTATTATTATTATTATTATTATTATTATTATTATTATTATTATTATTATTATTATTATTATCATTATTACTATTATTACTACTACTACTACTATTATTGTAATTACTACTTTAATTATCATGAATATTATTTTTGTTATTGTTATCACTGTCATAATAATACTACTACTAATAATAATAATAACAATACTACTACTACTACTACTACTACTAATAATAATAATAATAATAATAATAATAATAATTATTATTATTATCCTTAATATTATCATCATCATGCTTATCATAATTATCATTAATATTATCATCATCATCATCATCATAATCATCGTTATCATTACCATTCATATAGCAAATATACTGAAAACAAATCGCAAGGACGATTTTCAGTTTTGCTTATTGTTTTTTATTTTTTATTTATAAATTTTATAGATCATCTTACGCCTTAGTTTTATTATCGTGATCTGTTTATTAATATTTATTGTTTTGTTATTTTGATACGTCTGAAGATTATCATCATTGCCATTGCTGTCTTTTTCAATATCATTATTATCGTCATCGTCATCATCATTAT
>NC_051422.1:6082341-6084841 GCF_015228065.2 Penaeus monodon
CACACACACACACACACACACACACACACCGCAAAGTCTCTCTTCATAAGGAGCATTTGATTAGAAAATTTTACTCGTAAGAATATCCGATTAACGTAGAAAATATCTAATTAGCGGGTGACCTTATTAAGGACGAGGTTACACTGCAAGGGTAAGGTCATAAGAGCGACGTGGTCTTGTTAATGGGTAATGGGTGTTTTCGCGAGGAGTTAGGAATGCAAGATGGGTGAGAATATGTTTAATATTTATGTTGCGACCAATTCCTGAAAAAGTATAAAAAAAAGTTAGCTCGAAGGAAAACAAAACAAAATATTGGCAATTCGAAATAGATAAATTGGCAACTCAAAAGACATTGGCAACTCGAAAAAAAGGCAACGAAAGAGGGAAATTGGCAACGTGACAGAAAGAGATTGGCAACATGAAAGAGAAAAAAATGGCAACTCGTAAGAAATAAAATTGGCAACTCAAAAGAAAAAATAATGGCGACTCAAAAGCTTTGTAAAAGAGAGAGAGAGAGAGAGAGAGAGAGAGAGAGAGAGAGAGAGAGAGAGAGAGAGAGAGAGAGAGAGAGAGAGAGAGAGAGAGAGAGAGAGAGAGAGAGAGAGAGAGAGAGAGAGAGAGAGAGAGAGGGAGAGAGAGAGAGAGAGAGAGAGAGAGAGAGAGAGAGAGAGAGAGAGAGAGAGAGAGAGAGAGAGAGAGAGAGAGAGAGAGAGAGAGAGAATGTATATAGACAGACATACAGAGACAGACAGCCGGACAGACAGACAATCATAGACAGAGGCATACAGACAGACAGAGAGATGCATATAAATAGACCCACAGACAAACAGGCAGTCAGACAAAGAGAGAGGGGGCAGATTAAACAGATTTTATGGTATATACTGATTATCGCTAATTGCAAACCCATTTTTACCGCTCAGTCTTTTTTCCAGTTTCGTGCCAGTGGTTACTATATGTAATATGAATCTGAATTTTGAATGTGACTCTTTGTTCATTCTGAGGTTGTGAAGAGCATTTTTTTTTTAGTCTGTTCAAGTCTGTCTGGCTGAGTGTGTGTGTGTGTGTGTGTGTGTGTGTGTGTGTGTGTGTGTGTGTGTGTGTGTGTGTGTGTGTGTGTGTGTGTGTGTGTGTATGTGTATATTCACGCATGTTTGTTTGGGATCAAGTTCTGTTTTAGTACATTGAAGTCGACTGTCTTCCTGTCTTTCTGCCTGTATGTATGTATGTGTGTATGTATGTATGTATGTATGTATGTATGTATGTATGTATGTATGTATGTATGTATGTATGTATGTATGTATATATGTATGTATGTATGTATGTATGTATGTATGTATGTATGTATGTATGTATGTATGTATGTATGTATGTATGCATGTATGTATGTAGGAAAGGAAACGCAACATCGTATTCTCGAAAGCCTTCTAATCTTAATACAGTTAAAACGTGTTTGAAGAGCAATTACACTCGAACGTTTCAAGTTGCAAAAATCATGGATAGCAAAAAACATGGATTTTCAAGTGAAAAAGTAAAGAACGTGAGAGATGAGGAGAGAAACGACGCTCTGTGCAAACTATAAGGAGATTGAGAAAGAGGTTCCTGATACAAAAAAGGGATCTGAATACTTTTTCTCGTGTCAGAACCCGAAGACGGCGGACGGAGAGGGATTATAAGATAATAAATGATTATGATGGTATCTATAACATTAATATGGACGCAAAGAAACGAGACAGATTGAAATATATATATATATATATATATATAATATATATATGTATATATATATATATATATATATATATATATATATATATATATATATATATATATATATATATATATATATATATATATATAGGTATGTAGGTATGTATATATATTTTTTTTTTGTTTATTTATTTATTTATTTTGTACGGAGATCTAGAAAGAAAAGATATTTTTCTTGCTTTACCTGGACCTAAAGATAAAAGGATTTCTTACCTTTGTTTACTTTTTATTATTATTTCTTTTTACATTATTTTTATCTTTAAAGTTATTTCTTTCCTTTATGATCCATAAGATAAAAGTGAGGGGTAAAGAGAGTTTGTGCAATGTGCAATGAGGGGGGGAGGGGTTCTCCATCAAAACAGTTTCGGTGATGAATAATCATTGGCAGACACCAATAAAACTGGCGTGGTTGGAATGTTGCATGCAAGGGTTTAGCAATCAGTGGTGTTAAGACAGTAATCATGTTCAAAGACTGTGTTTTGTAACTGGTTCGATTAAGAATTATGTTTTGTTTTGTAATATCTTGTTTAAGGAGCGTGCAAGGTATTGACCTTTATATAGGCATTTACAGATGCATTATGGGTAAGTGTTTTGTTTTGGAGGGATGCGTGGAAGAGACGATGGCTCCTTAGTTTTTGGATGAAAAATAATAAACTAGTGTCAAGGATAACCAGATTCTATCAACCTAGTAATAGTTGTAACAAGTGGAACTATAGTATTTACTAAACCACAA
>NC_051422.1:6092341-6096217 GCF_015228065.2 Penaeus monodon
ACCGACGCGATTTCGATGATGAAATTAAATCACTGACGAACGGTAACACTGACGAGAATTAAAGGTCCTGCTTGTAATGGTTTCAGAATCGATGTCTTTTCATACAGAATTTGCGTCTTCGTTATTTCAACAGGGAATTCTGGAGCAGTATTTATACTTCAACTGACATTTAAATCTTGTAATTTTTCAAATGTCGGATTATAGAGACGGAGATAGGTTTTGAAGTGGTTCATTGTATTATTCCTGTTATGTATACGAATTAATAAAACAATATATCCACCAGTGACGTAGGTAGTGAAGATAGAGAATAAATTCCGCATGTAATATATGAGTCGACAAACGATAAACTACAATCTGTCTGACTAGAATTTCAATCATTCTTGAAAAGAAAAAAGACGAACAATAAAAATCCTCTCCTGCAATATGCATACAGGTTATTTTCATCAGATTTAGTGCTACACGATGTTTTTAATATAAGCCAAGAGTGTAAAACTACCACTATCTGTCACTCAGTTCTAGCGCTTTATCTACACGAGAATTGTTTCTGTTGATTGCAGTTGTATATTTGGTATATCTTTCTCTACCTTTCTTTTACTCTCTCTCTCTCTCTCTCTCTCTCTCTCTCTCTCTCTCTCTCTCTCTCTCTATGTGTCTTTCTCTTTCTTTCCTCCCCCTCTCTCCTGTCTCTCTTACTCCTTCCCTCCTTCCCTTTCTCTCTCTGTCTCTGTCTGTTTGTCTGTCTTTCTCCTTCCCTTCCTCTCTCCTCCTCTCTTTCTCTTCCTTTCTCTCTCTCTCTCTCTCTCTCTCTCTCTCTCTCTCTCTCTCTCTCTCTCTCTCTCTCTCTCTCTCTCTCTCTCTCTCTCTCTCTCTCTCCCTCTCTCTCTCTCTCTCTCTCTCTCTCTCTCTCTCTCTCTCTCTCTCTCTGTATGTGTGTGTGTGTGTGTGTGTGTGATAGGTTTTGAACACACACACACACACACACACACACACACACACACACACACACACACACACACACACACACACACACACACACACACACACATGAATATACACACACACACACACACACACACACACACACACACATATATATATATATATATATATATATATATATATATATATATATATATATATTTATATATATATATATGTGTGTATATGTGCATATTTTTCTCATTCTCTTTTCACTCATTTTCTTTTTTCTTTATTCACTCTTCTTTGCTTTTTTCTCCTTTGTCTTAATTTTCACAAAAAAGCACTCTAGCAGAAGAAATCCAGTACTTTATATCATCTGTTAGTGCAAAATACCACAGGAAAATACGATGTCAAGCCAAGGAAAATCTCAAAGATCTCGAAAATCTCAGCAGCCTCATTAGGAAGAAAACGAAGACAAACGAGCCAACATATGCAGTTCAATCTGATCGCCAAAATCGTGAGTTTCGAAGCCAAAGTCGTCTGCAAAATGGTGCCCTCCAAACAGCTCCCATTTAATGAACTGACGATAACGAAGCGACGGAACCCCTGAGGTTTCCGAGTCCTTAGTCTCCTCCTCCAATGCAAATGAGAAGCACGTGCAATCTCCTGTTCGGTTATGACGTCTGAATTATGTGCGCTGAATATCTATTCTTTTCATCTTAATACATACAAACGCGCCCATTGTCCCCATATAATCTACCTATAAAATTAGAAAATTACTAAGAGAATAAAACTTTTTTTTTATGTAAATCAAGTTATTGAATAAAGGTTCTTTTAAAAGCGTTGTTTCACGTAGCTGATATCCGTGTTGGGTATTTGATACATACAAAAAATGTGTACAAAGTTACAGCTGAAAGTTTATATAAAGTTACTACATGTTTAATAATCCTAATTCAGCCACAGAAAAACGTATTGTGTATCTATCTATCTATCTATCTATCTATCTATCTATCTATCTATCTATCTATCTATATATATATATCCTTGATGATGATGATAATGATGATATGATGATGATAATGATAATGATAATGATAATGATGATGATGATGATGATGATGATGATGATGATGATGATGATGATGATGATGATGATGATGATGATGATAATGATGATTTTATATTCTATTCATTCGTTCATTCATTTATTTTTGAGTGCGGCAAAATAGGAACGAGACACTTAAATCAGCAAACTAAACAATAACTTTCACTTCAGAATTTCAGCTGAAATGTAGTAAGGACATCTCTGCTTTACGCGTATCGAGCTGAATTTTGCTTTTAATTCAATCCTCTGGCAGGAGAGTGTACAATAATTGTTAGCATTGTTATATACAGCTGTAATATAATGTGGACGAAGTTGTTTTAGGGAAATGTACTTCAGGAGAGTGACCTGAATTATGAAATTGTTCTTTAATATAACAGTCGCATTTCTGAAGCGCTGCGGACCCTAACCTTTTAACGCTTGCGACTTCCTCCTGCGACTTGCAACACATTCACGACACTCAGATAGCAGCCGTTCTACACAGGATTCTTCAGAATACGTATTTCTGGGCATAGAGGAAAGATAAATTATTCAGTTAATTGTATTTACCTTTACTGAAATACAATATTTTTTCCTTCTCAGACTTTCGACACGTTCACGACACGCAGACAGCAGTCGTTCTGTATATATAACTTCAGGATACATATTTCTGGATTAATTATTCTGTTAATTTTATTTACTTAATTGTAATACAATATTCTCTGAAGATGTGGTTTCGCCATGCGTTTTTAGACTGACGAAACACTAGTAAATCAGCTTACAGTATTCCTGGTCTAGCAGTTAGGTCTGGTAGAATCATATATCATATCTAAATTGCCTGAAAATGAAGATAATGAAGATAATATTACGTGCCCTTGGCCAAAATCGCCGGCAGTCACTATATAATGATAATGTTGGACCCAGATAACAAGTGCCAACCTATTACTCATCATCAATCAAAACAAGCAATCATAACAAATAGACGAAAGATTATGACTGACAAGTTTTATAAGCTCTAGGCATCTGTTTATTCTGGAAACCACGTATATTACTGCTACCATTATCGTTCAGGAATTTCATCGCTAAGCTGAGGGAAATACTGATGATAATTGCGGTTTCGTAAGGAGCTCCTTCAGCAGAATTTCCTTTAATTCATTTATTTATCTGTTCGTTTATTCATTTATTAATTCAATTTATTTGTTCGTTTCTTCATTTATTCATGTATCTATTTGTCCGTTTATTCACTTATTCATTTATTCGTTTATTTATTTATTTATATATTTATCTATTAATTAATTAATTTATTTATTTATTTATTTATTATCAACTCCGATTATTTCCCAAGTCTCCTGTGTTGTAAGAATCTGAAAAGCGTGAGAGAATCACTTGTGTTGCAGGAAAGTCTTCAAGTTGCAAGTGTCTGAGGGGTACCGGGAAATCTCCGAGTTATAACAACTGGAAGAGTCTGTGAGAGTTGTACAAAGAGTTTGCTGCTTGTAAAAGGAACCGACAATTTGTTTATGTGTATACGAGTTTTATGAGATTATTTTCGGTCTTCGAGAGTGTCCGGATCTGTGCCAAACGCTGACGGAAAAAAACGAAATGTACCTTTTTTTTTGTTCGGTTCAACCAACAAACATAAGCACGAACAAACTACACAACACGAAATGTCAACAAGGTATTTACCTGTTTATAAAATTCCATTATCACAGCGAGGGGAGTAGAGAGAAAGAAAGAGAAAAAAGTGAAGGGAAATGTTTATGACAAGTTGAACATTTTACAGGTTCAACAATCAGCTATTGAACTCTTGATGAAAAAAAAAGAAAATATATAAATAAATAAAAGTAAAATAATAATAATAATAATAATAATAA
>NC_051422.1:6106317-6121317 GCF_015228065.2 Penaeus monodon
CAGAAACATGAGCGATGAGTGGATTATGGAATTGAGACTGAAGCATGATTTTGCTCATATCTCTTATTGCTGTGTACGCTCCTACTGATGTTTGCTACTCGATGTGAAAGAGGCGTTCTACGCCAAACTTACATTCGTGGCAGACAATTGCCCCCGGCGAGATATTCGCATTGTTCTAGGCGACTTCAATACGGTATCCGGCTGTGATCGAGCTGGCTACGAGATGTCTGTCGGTCCCCATGACTCGGGAGCTGATCCCAGCAGCGAGAACAGCCTCCTTCTCCGGGAGATCGACCACATTCTTGTTAGCACGCGATGGAGGATCCTCCAGAATTGCAGGGTTTACCGGAGTGCCGAGTTCTGTGGCACTGACCATAGGCTGGTAGGTGGCTATCCTAGGGGTCCACTTCAAAACTCCTAGTCCCTCTAGTGGCCACTCTAGGGTGTTTCACTTGGACAGACTGAGGGAGGCGGAGTGTGCCCGTGGGTTCACCTCGGCAGTCTTTGATCGATCCACAGAACTTGAAAACCTGACGGACCCATTGTCTCTGTGGGAGTCCTTCAAGTGTGAAACACTCGGAGCAGCGCATGAGTCCATTGGTGTATGCCTAAGAGCAAGGCAGAATTTCATCTCCCTAGAGACAAAGGAGGCCACTGAAGCATGTCGTATGGCTCGGCTGAATGGCAATCAGGTCTTGCGTCGCTCTTTGGTGTGTAGAGTTTGGACACTGCTAAGAAGGGACAAGGAACAGTTCATCAGGAATCTTGCTGAGGAGGCTGAAGGCCATTTCTTGATAAACGACCTTTGCCCTGCAACCAAGCCCTGAGAAAGCTGGACTCTAAGCCTTCCTCACAGATGACTGCAGTCCGCTCAGTGGATGGACAGATCTCTGATCATGTTGGAGTTTGTAAATGTTGGACTGAGTATTTTGAGCAGTTGTACCAAGTAGGCCCCACAACAGTTAGCTTGGATGCAAGTGGTACCACAATACCTGTGTCAGACCCACCCATCAGCGAGGAACTGAGGTTAGGATGGCGATTTTCAAGCTGAAGTGTGGGAAAGCTGCAAACATATGTGATATCCCTGCTAAACTGCTAAAGGCTGGGGGTGAACCTATGGCATGCAGTCTTGACTGCCATCTGGCAGTCTTGAAAGTGTAATGGGGACCTGTCAAACTTCTTCCCTGTTAATTCAGGGGTGAGGCAAGGCTGTGTCCTTGCACCAACACTTTTCAACACCTGCGTGGACTGGATAATGGGCAGAGCAACTACCCAATGTTAATATGGAGCAACTTTGGATAATATCAAGGTCTCAGACCTTGACTTTGCCGATGTTGCTATCCTGTCTGAGTCCCTGGAGTCACTGGTGTTGGCTCTTGATGCATTTAGCAGTGAGGCGAAGCCCTTGGGCCTAGAGGTCTCCTGGATCAAGACCAAGATTCAGGACTTTGGGGGCCTGTTAGAGGAACCCGTTGATTCAATTTCTGCTTGTGGTGAAGACGTTGAAATCACAGTGAGCTTTGCATGCCTAGGTAGCATAGTCTATATCTCTGGGCTGTCAGATCAAGAAGTAAGTAGACGGATTGGTCTGGCAACAGGAGACATGAACTCGATCAACAAGAGCATTTGGAGATATCGGTACCTATGCAGAAGAACCAAGCTACGTGTCGTCGCTATCTAGTGCCCTGGAGTCTTGTCTTGATGCCTTTTGTAACATGTCTCTTTGCCGGATCATAAGTTAGGTGTCCAACCAACTGCTGCACCGTGAGACTGGCTTGGGACCTGTTACTTGCATAATCTAGGATCGCCAACTCAAGACTATATGGGCACCTAGCTTGCTTCCCTGTGGATGACCCTGTCCATCAGGTTGTCTCTTTGCGAGACAATCCTGGGTGGAGGAGGCCCGTGGGACGACCCAGGAGGTCATGACTTGGGCAGCTCGACGAGACCTGTCGCGAGGAATTAGAGATGAGCCAAGGGCCGGCTTGGAGACTCGCCATGAGGACCCTCGTGGCCGGAAGCGAAGGGTAGATGCGGCCATGCGCCCCCGTCGGCATTAGCCCCTTGATGATGATGATGATAGAAACAAAATCATTAAGGGCGGAAATGTTCAGATAACATTTTTTTTTCTTTTTAGAATGCAAACCCAGGAAGAAATGTGCGAAGAAAGGCAGATACTGTACGAAGAGAAAATGCAAGAACAACGAAAGGGAAATTAGACGTGGATGTAAAGGGAAGAAGTGCCACTGTTGCGCGCCTGATCGAGGTAAATCTAATAATAACAGAGATGATAGTATGTCTATCATCACCATTATTATTACTGTTGTTTTGTTGTTATCCTGTAGGTGTTTTTTTTTCTCAGTGACAAATTGTTGGCATAACTATTATTATTTTTATAACTATGCCCAAAAGAAATGAGTATTATAAAAGACAGGCAGTGAAGAAATATGCAATAGAACCGAAAGTGGAATTTAAAACTATTGCAACGGTATTAGCCATTGTATTTTTTTTGCGCTCTTGACACCCACCCCCCCTACACCCACCCCCCCTACACACACACACACACACACACACACACACACACACACACACACACACACACACACACACACACACACACACACACACACACACACACACACACACACACTCTCACTCTCTCTCTTTCTTTAGTCTTTAATAATACTCAACCTTTTTTTTCTTTTATCATTACTAAATTTTTAACTGCACTACCAGGTTGCAAAACCAAGAAAATATGCAAGGAGTACCAGGGCTCTTGCTCGAAGGCCTCTTGCACCAGCTACGAGAGGGAAATCTATGGGGGTTGCAAAGGCCGTCGGTGTCATTGCTGCGCCCCTGAGGAAGGTAAGCATTCGCGTGGGAACCGCGTGCGGTGTTCCGTTTACCTGCGGCGTTTCATTGTCGGTTTCCGCACCTGAAAAGCACGAACACAAGCAGATACCAGCATTAAAACAAACAAACAAACACACACACACACACACACACACACACACACACACACACACACACACACACACACACACACACACACACACACACACACACACACACACACACCGTATCTGACATTCTCATTCTATCATCCTTCATGAGTTGAAATCAAAAGCTGTGGTAAGATTTCAGATACAAGAACCCGCGTTAAAATTACGAAGCTTCTGGTATTTGTTTTTTTTTCCTCATCACTGTGATTAGTGTAATATTTGACACTCATTGCTTGTTATTGTTGTTTTAATTAAAATTCATGGAACCAATTTTGTCCGTTGAAGGAACTTTGTCTTAATAAAAGTTGCGAGAGCTGCAATGTTAGATCTTCTGGGAATCATAGTTTTGCGTGGACAAATGGTTCAAAGTTGTCGACTATGTTTTTTTCGCATTCTCATTTTTCATGTAGGATCACATGAAAGGTTTGGCTCTTCTTTTTTTTTCTTTTTTTTTTAGCAATCCATTCCCTAAACTGATTCTCTCTAACCTTAAACCTTACAGAAGCTTGCTTACCTAAATCTGACCTAGCCTGACTTAACCAGACTAAACCAAGGTTAACCTTACTCTTCATAACTTCTTCAGTAACAACGCCAGTGACGACAACAGCGCCAACAACATCGACAGCAACAGCAGCACCAACAACAACAACAGAAGCACCAACAAAAACAGCAAAAGCACCACCAACAACAACAGCAGCACCAACAACAACAACAGCAGCACCAACAACAACAACAGAAGCACCAACAACAACAACACCACCAGGACCTTAGCAAGAAAAGGTGTGGCGGACGAAGATCTCCAGAACCAGATGCAGAGGCTCAGATGTTCGTCAGATATAAAGCACTGTCATGCTTTTTTTTTTAGATTTCTTTGTGTGAAGTAAGTAGAATAGCTGAAAATTTCTTGCATTTTCTTTTTTTTTTGTGAATTTGGAACTCGAATAGATATTTTGACATAATTTATTGCAATGATTCAAATAGCACTGACTACGAATTACAACTGTTCGTTTTCATTGCGATAAAAATTACGCCTAAATATACTTATGTGTTAAAATAATGTAGTTACTCTTTTGTCGAGTGACTAACACGTGTGACTTGCACTGCATAATATTTGACCTTTCTTTATCCTTATATTTAAAACAACTATGAAATATACAATATGAGGGATATGACAGCGAGGAAAAATCACTAGAAGTACTGGAGACTATTGAAATGAATATATCATTTTATAAGACATATAACAGTGAGGAATAGCTACTAGAAATATTGTAGATTATAAAAACAAATGCAATTCAATTCTCCAATTTGTGTTGTCGAGTTACTGTGTGAAATACTAGTCTCCATGAGAGAAGATATAAGGTCATGTGTGTTGTTTACACGAAGAGTACATAATTTCAAGTGTATGACATTTAATTAAGAGATATTATTATAAAGAAAGCACATGTGAAAACATTTAGAAAAAATTAGGACAACAGTACTAACAGCAAATAGCCAGTTCATACATTTACCAGTGGGGAATGAGACAAATTGGCTCCCAGATTCACGAAGACTCTTCATTCGTTCCATTTTGGACCAGGGAGAAGTCTCCCTTGTGTTTGCCACGTGGTTTCCTGTACTGCTGAGAGACAGGAATCCGGGAGGTTGCACAATGCTGCATACTGTGCCCTGCAGCTAGTGTAAGGCTTTCTGTCGAGGGGAAACCCGAAATACCATCCACCCAAGCGGCGGATGGCGACTTAGGGCCGAAAGAAGGAGGGAGGGGCCCGTTCACTTCCCCTGGGTGGAGACACTGCCCCATGCCCCAGGTACACATCCCTTATGAAAGTGGGTCAGGCGAAGCTGCTCTTGACATATGGATAATAAAAGGGAAAATAAGAGCAAAGCACCACGGGTAAATAAAAAATATAAATACGTAAAAAAAAAAAAAAAAAAAAAAAAAAAACGGATACATAAACGGATACATAAAAAAAAAAATTACTTAAGCTTAAAAGGGAATGGGGTAGCTCTGGCTGGTGCTGGCCAATGTAAAACTTTGTAAAGCTTGGGTCGACTTAAATGCCCACGTCCAGCAATATCCTAACTGGCATGTAAAAGATGGCTCAAACACAACCTTGTCCTTGCTGCTCCAGCGACGCCACAGTGTAGGGTAATCCAGGGGGTACAGTCAAACACCGAGTCCAGAGACAACTCCCCTATGGGTTTATTTTCCCGAGGCTTATATACACCTTGGCCACGTCATCGTGGCAACAGTTCTTTTAACAATTTTTTATACAATGAACGAACATTAAACCTCTTAACAATTTCTCAACTAATAAATAGAAGTAAAAGAATTAAGAACAAAAAAATATATTAAAGCTTACAATAAAACAGTAAAACAGAACGGTAAAAACACAGTAAGGAAAATAAATAAAACTGTACATTTAATATGTTAAACAATAACAGTGTCCTCTGTGAGCCTCCGATGCTTTATATGATAAATAATTAAAGTGGTGACGTGGCAGGGCGTAAAAAAAACTTCCAAAGTTGTAAACAGATAGGGGATTAATGATAAAAATCATAATTAATAAGATTTAAGATTCAATTAGACTTAAAACAATATAAACCCTTTTAATAACGTAAAATGAAGATTTTAAAATAAGGGGAGTGGTTCGCTATAAAAAATAAAATATCAAAAAGTTTAATCCATTAAGTGAATGAAAATAAAAAAAAATAGGTGAAGAACACATTTAGGTCCCCATCTACCATTAAAAGAAAACTGAATTGAATAAGGAGCGATAAAAATTCGCAGAATAAGGGCAGTCACCTGGCTTATTCGCCACTCAAAGATTCGACGCATTGAAGCTCAAAGAGTAAAACTCGGGAAATGACAATTGTAAGTTTTATTTACACATTTTTATATCAAACAATACATGGTTTGGCAGTAACAACATATACCCGTGTTGAGTGTGCGCGCAGGAATCATCTCTATAGTGTTTGAGCGCCGCCCGCAGGATTACCCAAGTTCGGTTCGGGATTCAGGGTTCAGGATTCGGGATTCAGGTATCAAGGGTGTCGAGGGGACAGGTAGGGTGTTAGGGTAGAGGATGGGGGGGGGGGGGGTAGGTGTGAGGACGAAAGCTTAAGGAAAAGGACGAAAAGGAGAGAAATTAAACAGTCGAGCGATGGAAATGAAAGAAATGAGAAAGGTCAACGGCGGAATAGAAAAAGTAGAAAGCGAGAAGATTAGTTTGGGAGAAGAACGTAAATCGCGAAGTAGAAGAGAAGAGAGAGAAATGAGCGAAAGGAGTGAATGAGAGAAAACGAGAGAAAAGGATAAAATAGCATAACGAAGGAACGGGGAACAGGAGAAAACGAGATAGCATGGTAGAAAGTAAGGAGGGACGCAAGATTAGGAAGGGAAAGGGGGGAATTAAAGGAAAGGAACGAAAGAGATGAGCGAAGAAGTGAGAGCAAGAGAACTAGAGTGTTTAAGAGAGACGAAGGATAGCGAGTAGAGTAAATAGGGTACAGGAGTCAGGGTGATACGTGGAGAGGAGAAAGAGGGAGAGAGGAGGGGAACAGGTTGGAGAAGAGGGTAAAAGGGAGGTAGGAGAGACTAAGGGAAACCTCACACTAGCATTACACCTATTAGGTCCTCTATTCTGGTTAGACAGGTGGCTTGATCAAGACCCGGTCAAGTAAATCAGCTGGCTCAAGCAGGTACTGCCCAGTCGGCATCGCATAGCTCCCGTAACTGCCATCTGCGCTGAGTAATGACTATATTTCCTCACTATCCCTGTGGCTGATGGGTGTATTTGAGCCCCAACCTATAGCTTCCCCTCATCCATTTCTACTCTTGAGAGATTTCAATGAGTGGCATCATCTCTAGGAAGACACTTTGTGCAACCCTCGAGGAAGGGCCTTGGAGTCCTTGCTTTCAAGAGTAGATTTAGTTTAACTGAACGGTGACACACCCACACATTTCCAAATTCAAACTAGGTCATTCTCCAATACTGACCTCTCAGTTGATTGATTCATTAATCTGCCGCGTCAACAGTTTAGGTTGTTGTTCCCTTGGGACAAGGAACTTCACCTCGATTGCCTGCCTGGCTGCTAGCCGGTTAAAGCCGCTAGCCGGGTAAATAGAGATGGTGACTCGATAAAAACACCGGGCGGAAGGCAACGGCAAACCACCGCTCTAAATTGCCAAGAAAATCATGGAAATCCATGATCGCCAACGTCCTTGTATGCCATGTTTCCAAGTAATATTGTATTGCAGCACAACCCCGCAACCTGTTCAGAATAGTTTAGCAGACATGGGTGGTTTCCCAGCCATGTCCGTGATCAATGGACAGCAGGCTCCCCTCGTTCCAGAACATGAGATCAGCAACCCCTGACCCTCCAGTGGAACACGTCAACAGCAGTAGCAACACAAGGATTCCCCAGTCCTTAGCCGACTGGGGAGCCTGCCGGCTCCCCCGTTGATCTTTAACTTCACTTCCAGCACCCAGCCATACCTGGGGCCATTAACACCCACAACAAACACTTCCCAAAGAGATAAGATACGCCCAAAGAGTGGATGCCAAACCCAACCATCCACTACACTGGTGATCCCTCGCTTGCTTAGCTCACTCTCTGGAGGGGGAGTACCTGTAGCAGCACGACCCCGCAACCTGAAGTTAAGCATAGTTTCCAAGGTTGGGTCACACCAGGTCCACAACCGCATCCGCGCTCATTGGACAGCGGATTCCCCTCGTTCCCAGCGCACTTACACAGCACACATGAACTTAGCCGCAGAATCCAGAGCCGAGATCCTGATCCTCCAGCAGTACATGACAAAAGCAACAGCAACACAAAGATTGCCCAGTCCTTAGCCGACAGGGGAGCCTACCGGCTCCACCGTTGATCTCCAACTTCATCTTCACCCCCCAGCCATACCTGGCGCCACTAACACCCACAACAAACACTCCTCATAGAGATGAGACACCAGTCCAAATAGTAGATGCCAAACCACCATATATTATAGTTGTAAACCATTTTGAGTTTAAAGAAGACTGTTAACATGAGATGTCACAGTGTGAAGGAATTCTGTATAGCAATTTCCATACTCACAAGGGCATCTGTGGCCGATTTCAATTTTCTAAACCCATACAGATATGGGTTCAGCACGTTTTTCTTTTCTAGCAGTTATGTCAAACAGAAGTATACCATTTTCTCCATCAGTTTGCAGATGCAATTGGTGAGAGAAGTATGAACCTGATATGGAAGTATCCTTGTTAGATTTGGGGATAAGAACGATTATACCTTCTTTCCATCTGGATGGGCACTGTGCCCTCCCTGAAGATCACATTGAATAGGTCCAACATCTCCGATGACCGTAATATTTGGTATGGAAAATCGTCAATCCCTGGGGCAGTCTTACGACAGAGCTGTAAAACAGAATCCATCTCCCTGTGCAAGAATGGCAAGTTGTATGAAAGTGTTATTACAGTCCTACTGAAGAATGACATTGGGTAGCATTCCTTTTGAGCACGGAGGGCTGCTATTTTTGTCTCTTTATCTGTATTTCTATGTAGATTTTCAGCCTCTGGCTGCATAAATCAATAAACCGAAAAAAAAGATTATGTGGAGGAAGGTAGATAGTTACAACAGTGTAAGCTCTTGCCAAACCTATCCTTACGGCTTTCACTTGCAATGTCATATGCTTGTGGATGCCTTAAGAGGGAATATCCTGATGTACCATCACTGCTACTCCTCCATGAGGACCATTATCAAAGGTCTCATAATGGGCTTGAACTTGGAATCTTCATAGGTCATAATCCCTGGTCACCACCACCTCTAATGGGCCTTGGTGCACCTGGGAGACAGTTTGTTTCATCCCTCACTGGTGACGTTTCTAGTATGGGTAGCCCCCTGGCTCGACTCTTCAGGTCATTAAAACCTCAAACTACTGCGGCAAGTGGCTCCCGTTGATGTGTGTGTGTGTGTGGGGGGGGGGGTGATTAGGAGCGAGTAGGAAAGTGGAAAACCAAAAGGAAAAAAAAACGTATGAACTGGCTATTTGCTGCATTTTGTTGGTACTTACCAGGACTAATTACTGTTTTCCTTAATTTTCAACTATTCCTGTGTTCTCATATGCATTCTTGAAAATCATCTCTCATAATTACATACACTTGAATTTATGTATTACCTTGGATCTTTTCTCGTTGAGACTAGTATTTCACGCAATCTGTTGACAACAGAAATAACAGAATTGAATTGTATTTGTTTTTATAATCTACAGTATTTTTTGGAGTTCTTCCTCACTTTTATATTTCTCATAAAAATATATATTTGTTTTAGTATTCGCCAGTATTTCTAGTAATTTATCAACCCTGTTATGTAACTCATGTAATGTATTTCATAAGATTGTTTTAATGGTAAGGGTAATGAAAGCTCATATATTATGCAGTGCAAGTCACACACGTTAACTACTATAGACAAAAGGGTAAACATCTTTGTTTTTTGTTTTTGTTTTTCTCTTTTTTTTCTTTTTTTTGACACGTAAGTGTATTTTGGTGACATTTTTATTACCATAAATACGAATAGTGGTTATTTATGATTCGTAGTCTTCTGTTTGATTTCAATTATTGCAATAAATTATAGCAAAATATATATTCGTATGTAACAGCGGCAAATTTCGAGTTCCAAATCGTTAAAAAAGCAAGAAGTTTCCAGCCCTTCTAAATCGAAAAAAACATCGCTTTATATTTGAAGAATATCTGAGTCTTTCCAACTGGTTTTGGAGATGTTTATTCGTTCCTACCTTGTCTTGCTAAGGTCTTGTAGGCATCACTGGTCTTGTAGGTGTTACTGGTCTTCTTGCTGTTGTTGTTGTAGGTGGTGCTGTTGTTGTAGGTGGTGCTGTTGTTGTAGTAGGTGGCGCTGTTGTTGTAGTGGGTGGCGCTGTTGTTGTAGCTGGCGCTGTTGTTGTAGCTGGCGCTGTTGTTGTAGTAGGTGGCGCTGTTGTAGTAGCTGGCACTGTTGCTGTAGTAGCTGGCGCTGTTGTCGTTGCTGAAGAGTTATGAAGAGTAATGTTAACTTTGGATTAGTCTCAAGCTAGGTCAGATTTAGGTAAGCAAGCTTCACTATGGTTTAAGGTTAGAGAAATTCAGTTTAGGGCATGAATTGCTACAAAATAAGAAACTTAAGGGCCCGACCTTTCATTTAATTGAGAATACAACTTTGAACTATTTGTCCACGCAAAACTGTAACAGAGATTCCCAAAAGATCTGACACTGCAGCTCTTGCAACTTTTATTGAGACAAGTTCCTTCAACGGACAAAATTGTTACCATGAATTTTAATTAAAGCAAAAATAACAAGCCCTGAGTGTCAAATATTAAGCACAATGACAGTGATGAGAAAAAATTTAATAAATTAATACTAGAAGCCTCGTATTTTAATGTGGGTTCTTGTATCTGAAATCTTACCACAGCTTTTGATTTCAACTCATGAAGGATGATAGAATGTCAGATATGTTGTGTGTGTGTGTGTGTGTGTGTGTGTGTGTGTGTGTGTGTGTGTGTGTGTGTGTGTGTGTGTGTGTGTGTGTGTGTGTGTGTGTGTGTGTGTGTGTGTGTGTAGGTGTGTAGAGATCTCTGCCATGAATTTAGCTTCTTCTCACAAGGACGTTGGCGATAATGGATTTCCACCTCTTTCTTTCTTTTGTGGTCTTCAAAATTCCTCGTTCCGTTATACTCATCCATCCACTCATGCTTGCTGTGTAGTTTAGTCTTTGTCTGCCCCTGCTTCGGTTTCCATCGATCTTGCCTGTCATGCTAAGATGTTCTAGCTCTTCCTTTCGCATTACGTGTCCCAAAAAATCCAACTGTCTCTTTCGGATGTTCTTCAGAAGAAAACGCTTTGTTCCTGCTCTCTCCAGCACTTCCTGGTTTGACATTTTATCTGTCCAAGATATTCTCATCCTCCTCCTGTGAAATGATATTTCTGCCGATTCAATTCGTTTCTCCATATCCTGTGAAATAGTCCAGCATTCGCTACCATACGTGAGGATGGAAAACACATAACAGTTCAGCATTCTGATTTTTGTTGACATAGAAATTTTGTTGTTCTTCATTATTTTGCCCAGTTTTTCAAATGCAGCTTTTGCCATTCCAATTCGTCTTCTAATTTCTTGATCATATTTGCCATCTTCCGTTATCATGCTGCCAAGATAGTTGAAATGAATTTAGCTAGTTCATTTATAATATCTCTTTTGTCAGTGAGGATTACGCAACCTATTTCCAGAGCAGGTGCTGACATGGATGTGCGCAACTTCTCCCTTACCCATGCCAAGAGGGTCCGGGAATTAATCGAGGAGATATACCCTACAACGCCCATCTAGCTTCCTTTAGCACTTGCTTGGCCTTTTTGTAATGAACTAAGGGCCTATCACTGAAGACTCGTTTCAGCTGCCGCAGAATATATATATATATATATATATATATATATATATATATATATATATATATATAATATATATATATATATACACACACACACACACACACACACACACATACACACACACACACACACTCACACACACACACACACACACACACACACACACACACACACACACACACACACACACAATATATATAATATAATATAAATATATATATATAATATATATATATATATATAGTATATATATATGATATATATATCATAACTATATATATATATATATATATATATATATATATATATATATATATATATATACATATATATATATATATATATATATATATATATATATATATATATATATATATATATATATATATATTAATTGTCTCCAGTATTTCTAGTGATTCTTCTTCGGTGTTATATTCGCCATATACTATATTTCATAGGATTGTTTGAATAATAAGGATAAAGAAAGGTCAAATATTATGCAGCGCAAATCACACATGTTAGCCACTAGACAAAATGGTAACTACATTTTTTTTTAACACAAGCATATTTTGGTGCCATTTTTATCGCAATGAAAACGAATAGTTATGATTCGTAATCTGTGCTATTTGAATTATTGCAATAAATTATGTCAAAATATCTATTCCAGTGTAACAATGGCAGATTTCGAGTTCCCAATCAACAACAATAACAAAAAATGTCAGAAATTTCCAGCCATTCTAGTTACGTCACACAAAGAAAACGCAAAAAGAAAGCATCACAGTGCTTTATATCTGACGAACATCTGAGCCTGTGCAGCTGGTTCTGGAGATCTCCGTCCGCCCCCACCTTGTCTTGCTAAGGTCCTGGTGGTGGTGTTGTTGTTGGTGCTTCTGTTGTTTTCACTGTCAGTATTGATAGCCATGGCGGTATTGTTTTCACTGGCGCCGTTGTTGCTGTAGCTTTTGTTGTTGTTGTTGTTGTTGGCGGTGTTGTTGTTGTTGTTGTTGTTGGCGCTATTGTTGTTGTTGTTTTTGGCGCTGTTGTTGTCGTCACTGGCGTTGTTGTTACTGAAGAAATTATGAAGAGTAAGGTGAACCTTGGTTTAGTCTGGTTAGGTCAGGCTAGGTCAGATTTAGGTGAATAACCTTCTTTAAGGTTTAAGGGTTTAAAGTTAGAGAGAATCAGTTAAGGGCATGGATAGCTACAAAATAAGAAAACTTCAGGACCAGACCTTTCATCTGATCCTACACCAAAAATAGAATACGAATAAAGTATAGTCGACAACTTTGAACTATTTGTCTACGCAAAACTATAACAAAGATTCCCAAAAGATCTAACATTGCAGCTCTCGCAACTTTTATTGAGACAAAGCTCCTTCAACGGACAAAATTGGTTCCATGAATTTTGATTAAAGCAACAATAACAAGGAATGAGTGTCAAATATTACACATAATTACAGTGATGAGAAAAAATAAACAAATACCAGAAGCTTCGTAATTTTAACGTGGGTTTTTGTATCTGAAATCTTCCCACATTTTTTTATTTCAACCCAAGATAGAATGAGAATGCCAAATATGTTGTATGTGTGTTGTTTTGTTGTTGTTGTTGTTGTTTTTGTTGTTGTTGTATTTGTTGGTGGTGTTGGTGGTGGTGGTGGTAGTGGTGGTGGTATCTATGTATGTTTGTGTTTTTCATTTGCGAAAAGTCAACTGCAAATCTTGCAACGCCTCAAGAAACAAAACTTATCGGAACACCACACACGCTTACCTGTATCGAGGACGCAGCAATGGCATTGAAGGCCCTTGCAACCCCCATATATTTCCCTCTCGTAGCTCTTGCAATAGTTCTTTGTACATGAGCCCATGTTCTCCTTGCATATGCTCTCGATCTCGCAACCTGGGAAAAAATGTGATTTGTGTATTTTTTATTATTATTACTTTTTTGTGTGTATATGTGTGTATGTGTGTATGTGTATGTGTATGTGTATGTGTATGTGTATGTGTATGTGTATGTGTATGTGTATGTGTGTGTGTGTGTGTGTGTGTGTGTGTGTGTGTGTGTGTGTGTTTGTTTGTTTGTTTGTTTTAATGTTGGTATCTGCTTGTGTTCGTGCTTTCCAGGTGCGGAAACCGACAATGAAACGCCGCAGGTAAACGGAACACCGCACGCGGTTCCCACGCGAATGCTTACCTTCCTCAGGGGCGCAGCAATGACACCGACGGCCTTTGCAACCCCCATAGATTTCCCTCTCGTAGCTGGTGCAAGAGGCCTTCGAGCAAGAGCCCTGGTACTCCTTGCATATTTTCTTGGCTTTGCAATCTGGTAGTGCAATTAATAATTTAGTAATGATAATATATATATATATATATATATATATATATATATATATATATATATATATATATATATATATATTTTTTTTTTTTTTTTTTTTTTTTTTTTTTTTTTTTTTTTTTTTTTTTTTTTTTTAGTAAAGGCTCAAGAGCGTGCGTGTGTAGGTGGTGGGGGGTCAAGAGTGAAAAGTATAATGGCTTCTACGTTGCATTTCTTTTTAATTCCTCTTTCGTTTCTATTGCTTGTTTCTTTCGTGCAATGCCTATTTCTTATGGGCAAAATTATAAGAATAATTATCGTTATGCCAACAATTTTAGTCACAGAATGATAATATCAGTAATAACAAGAGTAGGGGTAGAAGATAATAAAAACAATAATAATAATCAAGTACAAGATAACAACAAAACAACAGTAATAATAATAGTGATGATGGCAATGATGATAGACATAATATCATCACTATTATTATTAGAATTACCTCGTTCAGGCGCGCAACAGCGGCACTTCTTCCCTTTGCATCCACGTCTAATTTCCCTTTCGTTGTTCTTGCATTTTCGCTTCGTACAGTATCTGCCTTTCTTCGTACAGTTCTCCCTGGGTTTGCATTCTGGAAAGAAAAAAAAAGACTACCTATTTGAACATTTCTGTCCTTAAGAATTTTGTTTCTATGCGTTTCTTTATCCTCTTTTATTTTTTACATTTCATTTATTATAGATCATATATCTACTTTTTTCTTTTAACTACGGATCATATATATTTAAACTTTATTGGTGTATTCACTATTAATATATCTATTTTTATTTTATTTATTTATTTTTAATTCATTTATTAATTTTATTGTAATGCATGGCTGCCATTTATTATACAATTATGTGTTAAAAAAAGTATATGGCCTTAATGCATTCTGTCATACTTACTAAATTTTGGTGAGAGTATGATCTTAAGAAATCGTTTTTGATATCCAGAGCCATATTATGCTTCCATAGATAAACATTTATCTATCTACCTATCTAGCTATCAATTTATTTATCCCTCTATCCACATATCTGTCTAGTCATCAGTCCATTCCACCTATCCATCTATCTAGCTCTCTATTTTGGGGGGTATTTACGCATATGTACACATATATTGGATGGGAGAGAGGGAGGGTGAGGGAAGGAGAGTTAGGCCGGGAGGGCAGAGGGTAGCGGGATGCAACAAACACATGTCTAATACTAGTGGCTATACCGGACGAAGGA
>NC_051422.1:6145280-6152780 GCF_015228065.2 Penaeus monodon
ATAATGACGATTATGATGATGGTATAATGATAAAGAAATGATAATAAAAATGGTGTGATAAAGTAAAGATGTGATAAGATAAGGTAATATACTAATAATGAAATGATAAAGATAATATTTTAAAGATAATATGATAAAATGGTGATGATGATGATGATGGTGATGATGATGACAATATAATGATAATGATAGCGATAATGATAATGATAAAGATAATGGCAATGATGGTAATGGATGATGATATGATTAATTTAATTTAGCAATAACAAAAACAACAACAAAAAAATAATAATAATTCTTCTTCTTTTTTCTCCTTATTATCATTAAATTATTATTATTATTATTATTATTATTATATTATTATTATTATTTTTATTATTTTTTATTATTATTATTACTATTTTTTATTTTATTTTATATAGTAGTAGTAGTAGAGTAGATACTATCCTTATCATTATTATTATTATCAAATTTTTTTTTCATTAATAAAATTTTTTGTTCTTCTAATATCATCATCATTATTTCTTATTTTTTTTTTTTTTTCTCTTGTGTTCTTTACTTTCATTTTATTTTTTCTTTGTTTTATTGTTATTGTTTTTTTATTATTATTATTATTTTATTATTTTTGTTTTTATTTTTTTTATTATTATATTTTATTTTTATTATTATTATTATTATTTTTATTATTATTGTTTTATTCTATTAATAATAAAAATTTTATAATTTTTATTTTTATTTCATCGTCCTTATTTTCGTTGAATTTTTGATATTGTTATTTTATTATCCTTTCAATATCATTATCCTTATATTACATTATTATCATTATTACTATTATTTTATTATTTTCATTTAATCATTATTATTTTCAAAATTATAAATTTTATTTGTTTATTCACTTATTTTCTTACGTTATTATTTTATTAATTTATCAATTTATTTGTTTTTATTTTGACATATTATTATTTTTTTTCATTTTTTTTTATTTATTATTTTTATTTATTTTTTTTTTTTTTATTTATTATTTTATTTATTTATTTTTTTATTTATTTATTACTTATTTTTAATTTTTTATTTATTTTTTTTTTTATTTATTTTTTTTATTTATTAAAATTTTTTATTTTTTATTATTTTATTTTTTTTTATTTATTTATTTTTTTTGGGTTTTTTTATTTATTTTTTTTTATTTATTTATTTTTTTATTTATTTTTTTATTTTTTATTTTTTTTAAATTTTTTTTAATTTTTTGCCTACCTTCCATTAGCCCCCTTTACTTTCCCCTTTTCCCTCGCTGGAAACTCATTTTTGTGTAAAACTAAAATTCATTTTTTTCTTTGCATTTCCTCTACGGATGTTTTTTGTTGCGAAGAGAAGCATCAAATGATTTTTTATTTTTGTTTTTTTATTTTTTTTTTTTGTTTTGTATTAGTAATATGTTGTGGTTTTTTGTCATCAAAAACTTTTTGATGGTTTTAAATTTTATCTTTTTTTTTTTTTTTTCCTCTCTCTCTCTGTCTTTTTATTTCAAGAAAACAATGCGGGTTATTTTTCTTGTTTTTCTTTATTTTTCTGTTTTTTAAATTTTTTTTTATTTTTTTTTTTTATGTATTAACTATGGTTTATTATTTAAATGGGGGTGAAATGTGATTTTTTTTAGCAAAGAATAATGGGGAACCGTGTCTGCTGCCTTTCATGATTTGATTTTTTCGCAAGGGTATTTATTTAAATTTTTTATTATATTAAAAAATTGCCAAGATCAAAATGCCATATAGCAGGGGTACGAAACATTCACACACTACACCATACCGCAACTCCCTCTCTCTAAACTACCTATCTATCTATCTATCTATCTATCTACTTTTCTATCTATCTATAAATCTATCTATTTATCTATCTGTCTGTCTGCTCTCTTAATTTTCTCTCTCTCTCTCTCTCTCCCCTCTCTCTCTCTCTCTCTCTATCTACTATTATCTATCATCTACTGTTGTCTTTTTCCCTTTTAAATATGCCCTCTGTTTAGGTCTGTCTCTTCTCTTTCTCTCCTCTCCTCTCTCTCTCTCTCCCTTTTCCTCTCTCTCTCTCTCTTTTCCCCCTCTCTCCCCTCTCCTTCTCCTTCTATCAAATTATCTATCTATTCATCTATATATTTTCTGTTATTATCTTTATTTATTTATCTATCTTTTTAAATCTATTATCTATCATCATCTATCTATCTATCAAATTTTCTGTCTGTCTGTCTGTCTGTCTGTTGTCTGTCTGTCTGTCATCTTTTTACATCTATTTTCTATCTATCTATCTCTCTCAATATCTGTTTCTCTCTCCCTCTCTGTTTCTCTCTCTTCTCCTCTCCCCTCTCCCTCCCTCTTCTCCTCTCTCTCTTTTCCTTTTTTTTTTTTTTTTTTCTCTTTTTCTCTTCTCTCTCCCCTCTTCTCTTCTCCTCTTTCCCCTCTCTCTCTCTTCTCTCTCTCTCTTCTCTCCCTCTCTCTCTCTCTCTCCTCTCTCCTCCTCTCTCTCTTCCTCTTTTCTCTCTCCTCTCTCTCTTTTCCCTAATCTCTCTATTTCTCCCCTACTCTTTTTTTACTCTCTCCTCTTTTCTTACTCTTCCAAAATGAAAAAAAAGATACCGGGGGTCCCTAACAAATTCCCCTAAACTGTCTCTAACAATGTACAATCAAAGTAAAAAGGTACAAGCAAAAATAAAAAGGTAAAAGGGAAAAACACAGGAAATGAAGGACTGAAGGAAAAAGGAAGGGGGAAAAAGGAAACGTGAAAGAGTACACAAGAAAACACACAAGAAAAAGGATTTGGGTGGATGTTGAAACAAAGTTCGGAAAAGAAAACTTGAAATAGGGCATGTGCACACGGAGGGGAAAAAAGGAGAAAACAGATATACAAATTCTCGCACAAAAAAAAAAAAATACTTTTACCGTTTATGTACGTAAAAAAAAGAGGCACGTGTACAGTGGATCAAAGAGACGATGTACCCGAACACAATAGATCCCTGTACACCACAAACCAGAGAGACGTACATGGATGCGTACAGAGTATAAAAGAAGCGAAAGGAAACAGAATAAAAAAAACACAGTGTGACAAAACACAGACATGAGAAATGAAATACATACAGGGGAATCCAAAAGATATAAACATAAACAACAGATAAACACACACACACACAAATTTTAATCATAAAAATACAAAGGGGGCAGATCCAGAAATCATGAAACGAAAAAAAAAGAAAAAAAAAAAGGAAACCACATTCCTCCAAAACTGGAAAACGTGAAAAAAAAAAAAACCATATATATGCAAGTTAAAAATATATATATTGTTGATCGGCAAAAGGGGGCACGACACCAAAAACAGTGAATCAAATGCAGAATAGAAAAGTAGAAAGCCCTGCATGCAAAAAGGGAAAATATATCCTTATCAGGGATAATAAAAGAAAAATAATTATAAAAACCAAAACAACCCAAAAAACAAACAAAAAAAACGCGGAAAAAGGGGAAAAAAAAAAAAAAAGGAAAAGACTATATTCACACACACACACACACACCAATAAAAAAGCAAAACAAAAACCGAACAAAAGGAAAAGAAACACAACCCACAAAAAGGATAGACACCTATTTAAAAAAAAAAAAAAAAAAAAAAAATAAATATACCACACACACCACACAAAACCCCACACACACACCCCACACACACACACACCCACCACAACACACACACACCACACCACACCCACACACACCACACACACAACACACCACACACACAAACACACACACACAAAAAAAAAAAAAAAAAAAAAAAAAAAAAAAAAAAAAAAAAAAAAACACGTAGAGCGAACACAACGCATATCCATGGTCACAAGAAGGGAGGAAATTTCTGTCCGGTTGGTCTGGAGCTTTGTCTTGGATTCCCACTATGACGGTGGAAAGTTTGGGTTGGGCGAAAGGGGGGAAAGGGAGAAGGGAGAGAGAGAGAGAGGGAAGGGGGGGGGGAGGGAAGGGGGGAAGGGAAAAAGGGGAGAGGGGGCGAGGAGAGAGGGGAGGGGTAGGGGAAAAAAGGGAAGAAGGAGCGAGAGAGAGAGGAGAGAGAGAGAGAGAGAGAAGGGGAGAGAGAGAGGAGGAGAGAGAGAGAAAGAGAGAAGAAGAGAGAGGAAGAGAAAGGGGAAAGAAAAAAAGAAGAAGAGATGTACAGAAAAGGAAAAAGGGGAAAAAAGGGAAAAGGGAAAAAGGGTCGAGAAAACATACTAAAAAAATAAAAAGACCCTGATGAAAAAAGGGAGAAACGGTAAATAAAAACATGAAAAAGAAACAAAAATGGAAGAAAAGGACACAAGAAGCGAATTAGGTAAAAAAAAGAAATGAAAATGACAAAATGAGCAAAAAGAAGAAGAGATAAAAAAAGGGGAAGAAAGAAGAGATTAGAAGGGGCGACAAAAAGGTAGAGAAGAAAGAGAATAAAAAAAAAGAGTAGAGACAAAAAAAAAGAAAAGGGAAGAGAGAGAAAAATTCAAAAATAAAGAAAAAAAAGAAAGAAAGAGAAAAAACATGCCAAAAAGACGAAAAAAAGAATAAAAAGAGAAAAAAATCAAGAAAAGAAAAAAAAAAGGGTAGTAAAAGAAGAAAGGAAAAAAGGCACAAAACGGAAAAGAAACAGATTGGAAAGGAGAAAGGTAAAAATGAGTAAAATGAGTGTGATAAGTGCAAAAACTCAGACCATGAAACGTATCTAACCAGGGGAAAAGAACATAAGAAATATTTTTAAAAAAAAAGTAAACGTAAAGTGAGATCCGAATGAAAAATAAGAAGATGAAAGATTACCAAGAAAATAAAATAAGTATAAATGAATAATAAGCAATATAAGTAAGAAAGATTTATAACGCGAGAAAGGGGGGAAAAAATATACGTGGATAAAAAATAATTCCTTATGCAAACGATCACAAAAAACGATATATAGTCTCGTACTCAAAACAGAGAGGATTTTACCCCGATGACCAGAAAACAGCAGTGATTATTGTTAAAAAAGCTATTGATGCGAAGGAATTTCGGGTCATATCTTTGAAATGTGTTTTAAATGGGGAGGCCGAATAGATTCGCAACCCTTTTGGAAATAAATACCACGTGTTTTGTTAGTGAAAAAGGTTCTTTGGGGTAAATTAAAAGAAGGGGTGGGAAAGAGGGGGTAAAGAGAGGAGAAAGGAAGAGAGAGAGAAGGGTAGGGAGGGTTTAAATTATATATATATTATATATTATAAAATTATATTTTAAATAATATATATATAATATAATTTTTAATAAATGTTTTATAAAGTATACACACACATAGTAACACAACATATATATCACACAGATAGCATTATTCATATTAAAACATAGTATATACATATATAATAATATTATATATATATTATTATATATAATATATATAATATATATATATATATATATATATTATGTATATGTATATATATATATATAATATATATAATATATTTTATATATATAATAATAATATATATATATATATTAAAATATAAAATATATATTATATATAAAATATTTTCCATCATAAGGGTTATGCTCGTGTTTAAAGCAGCCGGGGACCTCTCCACCATCCTCCCGCCACTAAACTCATCTTGCGCTTTTCTTTCCCCTTGTAAAATTTTTTTCCCAGCCCGAAAATTCTTTGCCGTTTTTCGGCTAAAACCCCCTTGGGGGTTTCCCTTTGGTTTGCCTTCCCTTTTCCCCTATCCCCACCCCTGTCAGAAATTTTTTCCCTCAATATTTTTTCCCCCTCATCACATAAACCAATAACTTTATTTTTCCTTTTTTTTCAAGAGTCCAACACCCGGGCCTTAAAACAATTTTTTTTTTTTCTCAGCATTTCATCTTTGGGTTTTCCCTTTTCTTTTCCCATTTAAATCTGGGACTCTCTGTAACCCCAAACATTTAAAAACTTTTGGGATTTTTTTCTTGTCTATCTTCTTCACCCCCCCAAACACTCAAAACCCTATGGAAACGGGGAAAAACTAATGAGTTTAATAACCTCAGCTTTGCCCTTAAGGTAATGCTTCGGTTTTTTCCAAAAGATTTTTATTGAGAGCAACTGGGGCGTTTTTGGAAATGGTAATTTTTTCTTTTTTTCTCCGGTGTTTCATCAAAATGTATTATTTAAAAATACATATAAATGATCATGCAATGTTTGCCTAACTTTTTGACATTATGTAGATGGCTGGGTTTTTAAAAACGGGGATGGTTTCCCGGGGACCTTTCCCCCAAAAGGGATTTTTTGTTTAGGAATCATTTTTCCCCAAACCCACTTCCCCCTACGATAGGATAGGGGGTTTGGGGAACCCCCATCAATTATTACCTAACCATCTACTCCCCGGGGGAAGGATCATGAGCCCAACCACCCCTTTTTAAAGACCCATGATATCAAGTTTTTCGTAAAACACCCCCCTGGGTGAGGGCACTTTATAAAAAAAAAAAAAAAAAAAAAAAAAAAAAAAAAATATATTATTTTAAAATAAAATATAAATATATATATATATTTTAAATATATAATATTATATATACATACATTATATAATACATATATATAAAACACACACACACCAAACAACCACACACACATATATAATATATATAAATTAATTTTATATATAATAATATTATATATATATATATAATTATATATATATATATAATTTATATTATGTGTGTGGTTGTGTTTTGTGGGTGTGTGTGTGGTTTTGTGGGGTGTGTGTGTTTTGTGTGGTGTGGTGTGGGTGGGGTGTATGTGTGTGTGTGTGTTTTAAAATGTATATATGTTTTTTGTGTATTATAGTAATATGTGAAATACATATTTATATATATTATATATGTGTATATATTGTAAATATATAAAATATAATATATATTCTATATATATATATATATATTATCTAAAAAATATATATGTGTTTGTGTGTGTGTGTTTTTGTGTGTTTTGTGGTGTGTGTGTGTGTGTGTGTTTTTGTGTGTGTTGTGTGTGTGGTGTGTGGGGCGTGTGTGGGGGTTGGTGTGTATATTTTGTGTATATAATAATATTTATATATATATATATATGTTTATTTTATTTATATAAAGCATTTTAATAATTTTTTTATATATACAATATGTTGTGTATATGTATATCATCCACAACACAACACAAAACACAACACACACACACACACACACAACACACACGCACACACCCCCAAACACCACCACCACACACCCCACACACAACACACACACACACACACACCCATATATATATATTAAAACTTTTATATATTAATATATATTTTATATATATATAAAATATATATATGTGTTTGTGTGTGGGGGTTTTGTGTGGGTGTGTGTGTGTGTGTGTGTGTGTGTGGTGTGTGTGTCAAAGTTTCCGAAAATGTTTCAATTTTTTAAAAGGTCCTTTGGGTTAAAAAAATGAAAAACTGTCTGGCCCCCCAAGCAA
>NC_051422.1:6157780-6160129 GCF_015228065.2 Penaeus monodon
ATGAAAAGGCCCCCCCCCTACTCCAGCGACTAATGGATAAAAAGGCCCCCCCCCCTACTCCAGCGACTAATGGATAAAAAGGTGCCCCCCCCCTACTCCAGCGACTAATGGATAAAAAGGCCCCCCCCCCTACTCCAGCGACTAATGGATAAAAAGGCCCCCCCCCTACTCCAGCGGCTAATGGATAAAAAGCCCCCCCCCTACTCCAGCGACTAATGGATAAAAAGGCCCCCCCCTACTCCAGCGGCTAATGGATAAAAAGGCCCCCCCCCCTACTCCAGCGACTAATGGATAAAAGGCCCCCCCCCCTACTCCAGCGACTAATGGATAAAAAGGTGCCCCCCCTACTCCAGCGGCTAATGGATAAAAAGGCCCCCCCCTACTCCAGCGACTAATGGATAAAAAGGTGCCCCCCCCCCCTACTCCAGCGACTAATGGATAAAAAAGGTGTTCCTTCCCTTCTACTCCAGCGACTTAGGAATAAAAAAAAAAGTTGTTCTTTCCCTGCTATTCCAAAGGCTTACGGATAAATCTGTGTTTTCATCCCGTCTACTCCGGCGACTTACGACTCGTGGATAAAAAAAGTGTTTCTTCCCGTTTAATCCAATGACTTACATGTGGATAAATGGGTGTTTCCTCTCATCTACTTCCGCACCGACGGTCTTCCAACGCGATAAGTCAGGTTTGATTTATATGGTCTGTGGAAATAATACATAAGGAGACAAGCTACGATTTATTTTGCATCTCTAAGTGGACTACTAGATAGATAGATAGACTGGAAGATAGATAGGAAGGTGGATAGATGAATAGATATGACAGGTAGACAGATAGAGGAATAGATAGACAGGTAGATAGATAGAGGAATAGATAGACAGGTAGATAGATAGAGGAATAGATAGACAGGTAGATAGATAGATGAATAGATAGACAGGTAGATAGATATATACGTAGAATTTCATGTTTCTGTGTCTGTCGGTCTTTGTCTTCGGTTTGTCTGTCTGTCTGAGAGAGAGAGAGAAGAGAAGAGAGAGGAGAGAGAGAGAGAGAGAGAGAGAGAGAGGAGAGAGAGGAGAGAGAGGAGAGAGGGAGAGAGAGAGAGAGAAAGGAGAGAGAGAGAAGAGAGGAAAGAGAGGGGAGAGAGAGAGAGAGAGAGAGGAGAGGAGAGAGGAGAGAGAGAAAAGAGGAGAGGAGAGAGAGAGAGAGAGAGAGAGAGAGAGGGAGAGAGAGAGAGAGAGAGAGAGAGAAAGAGATAGAGGGAGAGAGAAGGGGGAAAAGAGAGGGGAGACGGAACATTTTAATTTTCACTTTCTCTGACCTGCTTTATTGAACCGATAGCTTCATGTTTATCTCTTACAGAAAACGATGGTGCATGATACAGGATTGTAGCAAATCCCCTCTTTCTTCTTTCTCTCCCCTTTTTCAGAATTCAACACTTTCTCTCCTCTCTTTCTCCTTTATCTCTCACTCTCCCTTTATCTCTCACTCTCTCCCTCTATTTATCACCCCCCCTCTTCTCTCTTTCTCTCAATCTCTCTCTTCTCTCTCTCTCTCTTTTACTCTCTCTCTCTCTCTTTTCCCTCTCTCTCTTTTACCCTTCTCTCTCTTCCTTCTCTCTCTCTCTCTTTCTCTCTCTCTCCCTCTCTCTCTCCCTCTCTCTCTTCAGACAGACCCAGAAACAGGAACAAAAAATACCGACGACGCACAAACTGACCCATTCCAAGCCACAGAGACGGAGACCACAAACAGACAAATCAGAGAACATGAAGGATTTCGACAAGGCTTTTTCCATCGCTCTTCCGCTGGAACGAAACAACGACCATTCAACCCGCCTTTAGCAATCCGACCGTACTTTTTTTTTAACACAAACAGATGTGAACGATTCTCTGACTCGGAATTTACCTTCAGTTCCTGTCTTTCTCGATCTTGCTGAGGCTGGGTCGGAGATACTTTAGAGCAGCTCAAGACATAGAGGCAGGTTGTGTGGTTTTTGAGGAAAATAGGAATGGCATGAAGCGGCCTTTTTTTTTCTCATGTTTTTATGTTTGTGATTTGGGTGAAACCCTATATTATGTATTTATTATATATATATTATTATATAATATATATTATTTATATATTTTATATATATATTTTATATATTATATATTTTATATATTATATATTATATATTATTATATATATATTATATTATATTATATATATTTTATATTTAATATATATGTGTGTGTTGTGTGTGTGTGTGTGTGTGTTGTGTGTTTGTGTGTTGTGTGTGTGCAAACAACACCATACCTGAAAGCACACATTCAAAGCACATAAAGACAAGAAATACACACAAACACAACCAAAACA
>NC_051422.1:6160229-6167729 GCF_015228065.2 Penaeus monodon
ATATATTACCCTATTAATATTTTAATTTTTTTTTTTTTTTTTTTAAAATTTTTTTTTTTTTTTTTTATCTAATTATTTTCTAATTATAATATTAATAATTTATATATTATTATTTTGTTTTTTTTGTTTGTTGGGGTGTTTTTTTTTTTTTTTTTTTTTTTGGGGTTGTTGTTGATAAAATTATATATATATATATATTATATATTTAATTTAATATATATATATATATATTTTTATTTTTTTTTATTATTTATTATTAATTATTAATTATGTATGTTGTAGGCTATTATATAGTTTATATATATTAAAATATTTTTAAATTATATATTATTATATTATTTTTTGTTATATATTTTTATTTTTATTTTTTTTATTAATTTTATATTTTTTTTATATATATTTTTATTTTTTCTATTATTATATTAATATTTTTTTTAAAATTCCAATTATATATATATATACCTTAATATTTATATATATAAAAAAAAATTTTCTATATAACAAAATTTAAAACTACTTATTTTTTTTATTTATTATATTTATTTTTTTATTTTTTATTTATTTTTTTTTTTTTTATATTTTCTAAATATTACTAATATTTTTTTTTTTATTTTTCTTAAAATTTTATTTTATTTCCCTTTTCCCTTCCCCTACTCCTCCCATCCCCCCCTTTATTTGTTTGTGGTTTTCGGATTTATTTTCCCCATTTTCTATACCTTTTTGTGACTGTTTTTGGGTTTTTTAAATTCGGGATAAAATTTTGTTTTTTTAATTTTTGCCTTTTTTTTATTTTAAAAAAAATTCCTAATTTTTGGGTTAGCCCCTTTGACTGAAAAAAAATGTACAATTTTTTCTATAAAAAACCCCATATATATTTTTTTTTTTTTTCTATTTTTTGTACTAAACATAAAATGATAATGAAAACCCCTAATTCAATTCTATTTTTTTTTTACATAAAAAGTATCTAAAAAATAAAAGAATACAATGTGATATAAAAATGAAAAACTCAACCCTCTATTTTCAGAACTAAAAATACAAAATTATCACATGATGGGCTTTTGAAGGAGCAAATAGACCTTTTGGGTAGAAAAAGACTAACTAACCCAAAATTTTAACCTGAATTCAACTTCAAGTGTTCCCTTCTCTCAAAAACAATTTTTTTAGTTAGTTGAATGATAAGATCATATCATTTGAATTGTCCTACCCTCAATTTTTAACCCAAAATTGGTAGGAAATTTTTTCAACATCTTCCCTTTTCCAAAATTTTTCTTGTTGATGATCATCCACAATCCAAAATATCTTCGTTTTCTGCCTTCTTCCCCTTTTTCTTCTTCAAACTTCTAAAAACCTCGGGGATTTTTCCTTATCTTTTTCTTTTGCCCACTGAGATACGGAAATAAAAAAAAATAAAAAAATGTAAAAACTACCACCCTTCCAAATCCAAACTTGTTTTCCTCTTAAATGAGGCTGAAAACATATCTTAAATCTAGCTTCAACGGGATGGGTTACAAAAAAAAATTTTTCAACAAAAATAAGGTATTCCGGTCTCTCCATCAATACCAAAAAAATTAAAGCAATCAAATTTAAAAAAAGAACAAAAATTCAAAAAAAATTGTGTAAACTCAAAGCACTAGGTATTTTGTCACATGTCTTAAATTTGGTTAGTTTTTTTTTTCTTTTTTATTTTCTCTCTGCTAAGTTTTTTGAAAAAACCCCCCCCACACAGGAAAAACTAGGGGAATAAAGAGGACTGTAAACAGAAAAACTTTTTTTCTTTCTTTCCTTTGTCTTGCTTGTCTTCATATTTTGCATTTTTCAAAAAAATATGACAATAGCTTTATTTTATCTTATTCCAAATGCAGTAATTGGGAAACTAGGAGCTGATGGGTAGTAATTGCTCTTTTTTATCTCTTTATAAAATTTTTAAATATCTGGGAACCCCCAACTTACTGGATAATTTAATTTCTCTCTATCTGTTTTATTCAATTACAGTAAAGCTGAAACTTTATTCTACTTTCGGGGAGATTCAGACCTAATGAAAAATTTATAACATGCCTTTTTTTAAGAGAAGAAATGAGGGGTAAGGGGAACATGGTAGGAGGGATGCTGTCGGAAATTATTTTGAATGAAAGAAGGAATGGGGAAAGGAGCTGGAGGGGGGATGAAAGGGGTCATAGGTCAGTCTGGGAAATTTTGATATCTTTGAGACTTTCTGGAGGGTCGGGGTGGGAAAGTTTTCTTAAAAAGGACAAAGAGGAGACAGATGTTGGGGAGTAGGTATCAAAATGTGGTAAAAGAGGTGGAACAATAGTTTTCCCCTGTTGACAGGTAATTGAGAGGGGGGGGGGTAGGCAAAAGGGGAAGTGCAAAGAGTGGATTTCTCGATTTGTATAGCAAAAGAATTTAATTGGAAAGAGAGAGAAAGATATTTAAAATATTTTGGGAAAAAGGGAGAGAGGGGATAAAGAAAGCGTTGGAATAGTAAAAAGAAAAAAAACCTTGCAACAAGTTTCCCCCTTTGGAAGTGGGGCCCCTATTTTTGAATCTGAAACTGTTCCCTCATACTAAAACTTTGTAGGCAAGGCAACTCCTAAAAAAAATATTTATGAGTCAAACAACGGCACACTTGTGTGATTGTACAGAGCAATTAAACGTTTTAATGTTAGGCACAAGAAGGGGAGCGGGGAAATGTGGTGTGATATGCTTGCAGGGGGGCCCAAAACCCCAAAGTTTCAGAATTGATGGGAATGGGTCAGTATGATCAGACAGGGGCATGACTCTGCCAATATAAATTTCGGGGGAAATCCTTCCATAAAGTTTCTTGGGAATATTGGTGTAAGGCTTTTTTTGGGAACCCCTGGGGGGTATATGTAACACTTACGCACTAAATCATAGTCATGGGCAAAAGCGGTATTTTCCACAGTCCCCCCAAACAGCCAGGGAGATAAAAAAAAAAAAAAAAGCTCCATACAAATTAAACCCATTCACCAGAAAAAAAATAGAAATTTTCCGTGCATGGCAACCGCATACAGTAAAATAATGTTGGAGTGGTTACCTTTTTGAAACTAGACACTTTTTTTTTTCAGGCAAAAAGTGTGCAAAACAAAAAAAGGGAGAAAGACGACAGAGAGAAGAAACCCCCCTTCATTTTCTAATCCCCTTCCTGCTTACATCGCAAGAATCAAAAAATGTAAGCGAACTCATTATTTCAACTACAAATGCCTTGTATTGCTACGCGCTTTTGAGAACGAATATTTTGTAATTTTCAGTGTCCGTTTTCTCCAATTCATGTATTTAAGTGTTCTTTTTACTTTTTTTTATACTTCATTTACGTGTTTTTGGGAATATTACTATTCTGTGGGGGTTTTGCCACCAGGAATTTGCAGGGCCCAAAAATGCCATTACATCGAGAAACGCCGGTGAAAAAAGTTTTTTATTTTTCCCCTAAGTACGCTATATCCAGGGGACACAACAATAACGCCCTCTTTTGCCATCAAGTGGGACAGGCCATCAGATGGAATGGTCAGCAGGCGATTGGTTCATTCCGCGATGTCCACTCCGACAGACTGGTGGAATCTTCCTTTATAAAGCTGCTGCATAATTTCAACTTGAACAGCGGCTTTTCCTGCTGACAGGCTCTTGCTTCCCATATCCTCCGCCTTCTACCGTAGCGGACACCCGGGAATAGTCCGGAGACGATCCTCGACTGAGGACTCCCTCTGCTTCGATTCGTCTGCTCCTCACTGCCGTGTTCGCGTTGCTTCTCCTCTCTCTCTTTTATACCCCTCCTCTCCCTTTCCTCTTCAGACTGAAGATGGAATCCAGGTGGATTTCGAAACGTAGTTCATTTTCAATAAATCTAGTTTTGGTAGTGTGGGTTTTCTTCCATTGTAGCAGCACGGAAGAGTGTTTTGATTCAATATCCATTATCATATCAACAACATTCGCAACAAAAACAGTCACAACGACAGGCAACGAAGGTATATGATAATAATAATCATAATGATATATGATAATAATATTAATAATAATAATAAATATAATAATATTTATAAGTAAAATAACAATAATAATAATAATAATAATAAATTATAATAATAATATAATAATTGTTTTTTTTTTTTTTTTTTTTTTTTTTTTTTTTTTTTTTTTTTTTTTTTTTTTTTTTTTTTTTGTTTTTTCTTTTTTTTTTTTCTTATGATGATGATGATAACACTAGAGATAATAATACTCTACGATAATAAATAATACTGATAATACTGTAATAATAATAATCATAAAATGATAATAACAAGACTGATAATAAATAACAATAACAATGCATAATGATAACAATAATGATAATAATAGTAATAATAAAAATGATAATAATAATAATTAATAATAATAAAATAATATAATATAATAATAAAGAATATATCATAATAATAATAATAATAATAATAATGATAATAATATTACTAATTAATGATGATGATGATGATGATGATACATAATGAAATTATAGTATGATGATAATATTATTAATATAATAACAACAGTGAAAATAATGATAATAATGATAATGATAATAATAACAAGATAATAATAATTAATGATAATAATAATAATAATGAATAATGATGATGATGATTGATGATGTGTGATGATAAATAAAATAGATAATAATAACTAATACAATAAAATGATGATAATACTAATATAATGATAATAATGTGATAATAATAATAAGAGAAATAATAATGATTATGGTGATGGTGATTATGATGATGATGATGATGATGATGAGGTGATGATAATGATGATGATGCTGATAAGATGATGATGGGGTGGTGGTGGTGATGACACTGATCGACTTCGGTCTATTTGACGCCAGGAGTGATCTAAATATCCGGTCTCTGATGCCTCAGTAGGTGGTCGCGGATCGTCAGAAGAATGTGAAACGAACCTTGCCTTGGATGGAGCAGTGAATGACCGGTAGTCTCAGAGAGGGATGACCACGCCCTCAAAAGGTCAGGGGGAAGGTACCAGACTGCCAGATGGCAGTCAAGACTGGCATGCAAGCACCGAGCCATAGGTTCACCCAGCACTTTCTCTAGAAGTTCAGCAGGGAATATCACATATGCCTTGCGGCTTCCCACACTTTCAGATGGAATCGCCATCCTAATCATAATAATAATAAAATGTATAAATAATAAAAGAAGAAGAAGAAGAAGAGAGAGAAGAAAAAGAAAAGAAAAAGAAAAGAAAAGAAAGATGAAATAATATAAAAAATATTAATAAAAAGATGATAATACGACGAATGAAAAATAATAGAGAAAATTATAACGAATGTAATAGTAAAAAATAAAAACAATAATACTAACATATGATAATGGTAATGATACTACTAAATGTGATAATGATAACGCTAATAATGATAATGATATAATTAAAATGGTAATATTTAATAATGACAAAAACTAATGATAATGATCGATAATGATAGTATCATAATAACAATAATAATAATAGCAATAATAAACAATCCAAAGAATAGATTATAACTTATAATATAATATTGATAATAATAATACTAATAATAAATAATAATAATAAGATAATAATAATAAAAAATAATAAATAATAATAATAATAATAATCATAATAATATACATAATAAGAATAATAATAATTACTAATAATAATAATAATAATAATAATGCTAATAATAAAATAATAATAATCTCATTATTACCATTATGGTAATTATGATTAGTCTTAGTAGTTGTTGTAGTAAATGACAACAAACAACACAATAATAATAATAATAATAATAATACATATAATAATAATATAATAAAAAATAATCAATATAATACATAATAATAATAATGATAATGATAATATGAAATAATAGTAGTAATGGTGACGGATGGTGATCTTAAGAGAATAATTAAAATATGAAAAGATGATGCTAATGGTGATGCTAATGAGTCATTCTTCTTCTTTACGGTAGGTTCATGTCTGACCGCCCTTGATCACAGCATGATTACGTAATTGTAGTTTCATGTGTGATGCTCTTGGAGTGGCGTACGTGGTAGGGTCCCCGTTCCTTTCCACGGAGAGTGCCGGTGTACTTTTTTTTTCGGTAATCATTCTCTCTATTTTATCCGGCTTGGGATAGCATGATTTGGGCGGCTTGGCCCCCCAGGGCTAGGTCGGCAACGAGGTGAAGTTCCTTGTCCAAGGGAACAACGCGCCGGCCGGTGACTCGACCCCTCGAACTCAGATTGCCGTCGAGACAGTCTTGAGTCGATGCTTCTATCCATTCGGCCACAGCGGCTTGCGATCATGGATACCATGATTTTTCTGCAATTTAGAGCGGTGGTTTGCCATTGGCCGCCGCCCGGTGTTTTTTTTTTTTTTTTTTTTGTTTTTTTTTTTTTTCGAGGTCACCAGCTCTAATTTACGGCCCTGACTGGGCTGGTTTGGCCACACATGGCTAGGTAGGCAATGAGGTGAAGTTCCTTGCACAAGGAAACAACGCGCCGGCGGTGACCGCAACGCGAACTCAGATACCGTCGTGACAGTCTTGAGTCCGACGGCTCTAACAATTCGGCCACGCGTCCCCAATGATGTCACTAGACAATAATAATAATGATAATAACAAAAAATAGAGCAACAACTAAAAAGCAAAATATAGATATGTTTTGGAAATCGACAATAAACGGATTTAGGCCTACATAAAAAGAATATTCTATGATATGGACGCGAGAGGGAAGTTCCGGATGATAACAGCAATGATGGGACCCAAACTGTCTGTTAGGAGATTGAGGGGTAGCATAGAGGAGGGGTCTGCTGACTCTTTTTCGTGTGGTAGGCTTTTTTTTTTTTTTTTTTTTTTTTTTTGGCTAACAGTGGAGGTGGTAATCCAGAATGAAATATTCATATTGTCTTTCTTAAATGAATTAATTCTAGAGAGAGAAAGAGATATGTACCGCCTCCGGTAGAGCAGTGGTTTGGAGTCTTACTAAAATGTAATATCAGGAATGGAAGCGTAGGGAAAAAAAGTTACGGAAGCGATATCCACGCTGAACATGAGCATCTGATTGCTTTTTTTCTTGGCTTTTTCTTTCTTCCTATGAAATGATGGAGACCCGTGACAACCAGACTATGGTTATAATGAGAAACGGTGGAGAGAGATTTGACTTCAGTCATAGGAAGTTAGAAATGGGTTTGGCCATGTGCTGTAATGCGTTATATCCTGATATACAATCCGATATACACACCATTATTGCGAGTTGTAGGAATATGGAGAGCATCAGCACAGTCGACCATCACCTTAAGCACCTAATCAGCATAAGCTCCAGGACGATTAGAGGTTGGGTCCATAGGAAGGCGTTATAGGAAAGGGGCAGGAAATATACATCTGATGATTCGTAATAAAGTTTATATAGATAATGAAGCACGTTAGGATACCAACCAATCACACACATACAAATATGGATACCTACAAAA
>NC_051422.1:6177729-6182729 GCF_015228065.2 Penaeus monodon
TAAGGGGCCGCGGTGCCGAGTGGTTAGAGCATCGACTCAAAGACTGTCATGACGGTAATCTGAGTTCGAGGGTTCGATCACGCCGGCGCGTTATTGCCTTGGGCAAGGAATTCACCCCGATTGACCTACCTAGAAAACGACATATCGCTTTAGAAGTCGAACGCATGTGTCATAGGGGAAGCTCACCGCACGTGGCATCAAACCGCGGTTGATTAGGAGGGCATCTATCAGGCAAGGAGTGGCAAGCCATATAACCTCTCAGTAATAGAAGTGAGAGTGACAATGTCCTGCAGTGGAATGAACTGCTTGTGAAAAAAAAAAAAAAAAAAAAAAAAGAATTGAAGAAGTAGAAAAAAATTATATATATATATTATAATATATATATATAATATATATAGATATCTATATAATATATATATATATTATATATTCATATAGCCTATCGACATATACATATATATATATATACCTACCACTCATATTCACACACACACAACCCACCCTATACCACTATAAATACCACCACTACCCATATATATAATATATTATTATATATATATATATATATTATATATCATATATGTATGTAGATATGATTCTAATTTTACTGTTAGGTTTTATAAGAAAGAATACTTTTTTCATCCAATATATAGAGCGCGTGGTAACTATACGCAGGGAGGGAGAGCGGGTGCGAGAGAAGGAGAACGAGAGAGATGGAAATAAAGCCAAAAAGGAGGGGGAAGATAATAGGACAGGATAGAAGAGAGGAACGGGAGGGTGTGGGGGCGGGAGGCACGCCCAGTGAATCTTTGTAATGGTGGGATTAACATGGCGCCGCCGTGTCCTTATAGCATGGTCATCTTCATTTATCGCTCATGTTAGTTTCTCCGTCGTTCGACTGAGAGGCCCAGATACTTACGAACACACAAATACAACATACATACATACATACATACATACATACATACATACAAACCACCATATATATATACAATATATATTATATTATATATAATATATATATACTATATTATATATACATATAATATATATATATATATACGATATAGTATAGATATAGATATACATGTATAAAATATAATACCACAACAAACACACAAACACACACACACCCCACACCACACAAACACGCACAAAAAACACACACACACACACACACACACACACACACACATATATATATTATATATTAATATCTAAACTATATATTTATATATATATATATATATATATAGATATATATATTAGAACATATATATATATATCATCATCTCGGCAGCTTGAATCAATCACTGCAAAAAGCAAGCTCTCCCTATCTTTCCAACCTTTGTCTGGTCCTGCTTTTTTTGTTTGTTTGTTTCCCGTCTCGGTCCCCAAATTTCGTTATTCGTCACGCCTCTGTCATTGGGTGGCTCTTGCCTCCTTATGTTATTCTGTGCCCAGTCTGTTACTTCTTTGTCCATCTGTCGTCTGTCTCCGACATATATGGACCTGCCCATTGCCATTTTTATATATGAATATAAGAATTGAATGCACCCAAATATATCTTCTATTTTGTCTGTTCCCTGATCCACGTCGACTCATCCGATCTCTTAGGCTAATCCAGCATCACCTCACTATCCACTCTGGGCACGAATTTGATTCCCCTCCAATAATTTGAGTCGTAGTCCTGGTTGTGATTCCTCAATGTTCATGACGGATGGACGCGGAGGCGCCCAGCCTGTCCTAGTGCGTCGCCTCATTTCCTCTCGCTAGATGTGTTGGTCTTACTAGTTGCCTTCGGTATTTATACTTGTCAACCTGCCCCTAACGCTCGCCTTGTACAGTGTCTTATATAATATAGTATATATATATATATATATATATATATATATCTATATATTATATATATGTGGGTGGCTGTGTGTAGTGGTGTGTGTGTGTGTGTGTGTGTGGTTGTGGGTGTGTGTGTGTGTGTGTGTGTGTGTGTGTGTGTGTATGTGTGTATGGGTGGTGTGTGTGTGTGTGAGTTGATTTTTTGGGGGGGTTTGTTGTGTGGTTTGTATTATATATAATATATATATATATATATATAATAGATATATGTATTAATGTAATATTATATATATATATATTAATATATATACTATATAATATAATATATATATATATATATATCTATATATATATATATATATATATATATATATATATATCATCTATATATATATTGTTTATTCAACAGCCACTTATTCCACTGGAGGATGTAGCCTTATCCCCATTTATTACCTGAACTGGTGCCCCCTCCCTAATCGACCGCGTTCAGCACTACCACTTATGCCACGGCGGCGACTTCCCCTCACGACACCTACGTTTGATTTCTCAAAAGGCGAGCGTATCGCCTTTCTTAGCCGTAGATCAGTTCGAGCCATTAGTCCCCCCTCGGAGCGCAGGGTTTTTTACAAACTGCCATGGCGAAAAATTCTAATTGGGAGCATTGATGGGTCGAGAAAACCAGTGCTCTATCTTGGATTGAGTATATTTGTGTGTGGTGTGGTGTGTGTGTGTGTGTGTGTGTGGGTGTGTGTTTGTGGGTGTGTGTGTGTGTGTGTTGTGTGTGTGTGTGGGTTTGTGTGCGTGTGTGTGTGTGTGTCTGTGTAGTGTGTGCGTGATGTGTGTTTGTAGTGTGTGTGTGTGTGTGTGTGTGTAGTGTATACATGATATATACATATATATGTGGATATAATATATGGGTATATATATCTATATATATATATATATAGTATATCTAATCTATATATATATATATCATGTGTGTATAGATATATATATTAAATATATATATTTATATATATATATTAATATATATTATATATATATATATATATATACATATATATACACATATATGTATTTTTTTCTTTCCTTCTGTTATTTTTTTTTAATGTGTTTGTATTATGTCTTGTTTGTGTATGTGTACACTTACTATATATATTATATATATTATAATATATCATATATATAATATATATATATATATATTAATATCTATATATATATATTATGTATGCAACTATATATAAATAAATAAATATTATATATTATATATATATCTATATATATATATATTATAGTGTGTGTGTGTGTGTGTGAGCGTGTTTCTTTCTTTCTTTCTTTTTTTATCTATTATAATGTGTATATAAGTGTTCATGCATGTGGAAACTTATTATAATATATATATATATATATATATATATAATATATAGATACATATATATATTATATATAATATATTATATAATATATATAATATATATATTTTTTAACTTTTATTTATTTTAATAAATATTCTATATGTACTATTTATAATATATATAATATATATATATATATATATATCATATTATATATATATATGTAATTATATATATGTATATATATGTGTATATCATATATAGATATGTATATATATATATAATATATATCTATATATATATAATATATATATATATATATATAATATTAATTATATAATATTTATATCCAACGCCACCCCAAGGGAAACGTTAATTCAAATGAGCACATGTGCACATTAGCAATAGAGGGCTAAGGTGGATGAGAGAGAGCGCCCCATTAGGATGATCCACCTTAGTGTTGAGGTGATGCTGCGGAGTTTCTCTTCTTTACATCATTATCTATGATCGCTTTTATAATGACATAACATCAGGGTAGGACACGGCATTCACCCCCCCGTTGACCGTTTTTTTGAGATGGACAATATATTCCGGGAAAGAGGTAGACATGACAGGGAGAAGGGTAGGATAGGAGCAGATAACCAAAAGAGAAAATGACCATAGATAGTTAGACGCAGAGTAGGGATATATGATAATGTATATATATAATATATATATATATAGATATATATATACTTATATTCTTAATATATAATATATATATATAGATATATGCATTTATATATACAACTATAATAGACACACACACACAAACAAACACAAAAAACACACACACACACACACACACCAAACACACAAAACCACACCACACACACACACAAAACATATTCAGCGTTGACGTATCCACCTTGGCCAATGAGCTGACTCAACCCCCTCCGCCCATTAAAATTTCTTGTCGGTGCGTCGGATTCAGCAAAACGTAGATACACACTAAAAAAAAAAAAAAAAAAAAAAAAAAAAAAAGATTAGTGAAGACAAATTCTATTAAAGAAGAGAGAAAAAACAAAGAAAGAGAGAATGAGAGGGTTAGTTCCGACCTCCCTCCCCCCCCCCTTTCGACCCTACGACCAAGGAGAGGGAAATTGACTACTTTTCTTATTCCTTTTCTCCTTCCCTCCACACGCTTCTTCGACTTCGCTTATTCGTATTCTCTTCCCTTCTTCCCACGTTTCTTTTTTTTTCTCATCTTCATTTCTTCCAATATCCCACTCTTTCTTCTTTCCTCATTGTCCAACTTTTTCTAATATTCGTCATTTTCTAAAATCCTCTCTCTACTTTTCCCTGTTTTCTTATCTCTCTCTCTCGCTCTCTCCTCTCTGTTTCTTCTCTTCTCTACTCTCTCTCTCTCTCTTCTCTCTTCTCTCTCTGTCTCCTCTCTCTCTCTATCTCTCTTCTCTTTCTCTCTCTCTTTTTCCTTCTTCTATTCATCGCTTAATTCGCCATGGTAAACAGTTTGCTGCCTTAAATCACTTGATTGGTAATTATACTGAACAACTGAAAATACAGCTGCAAGTATTATTGCGTGTTTCAACAGTCTTACACTTAAGGTAGGCCTCATTACACACATCCACACACACACACACACACACACATTACACACACACAAACACACACACACACACACACCAAACACAGACACACAACACAAAAAAACAACACACACACACACCACACACACACCCACACACACACATATATAGATATATATATATATATATATATATATAATCTATATATATATTATAT
>NC_051422.1:6187729-6195229 GCF_015228065.2 Penaeus monodon
ATTCTAGAATATATACATATATATATATTTATATATATATATATATATATTATATATACATATATATAGATATATATATATATATATATAATATATATATATAATATATTATGTATCTATATTATATATAGATCATATACTAGAATATATATATCTATATTATATATATATATATATATAAGTTTCCCACATACAGGAACATTATATACAAACATTAAAAAGATAAAAGAAGCAAGAAAGAAACACACACACACACACCACAAATATATATATATGATAGATATATATATATATATATATATATATATATATATATATATATATATATAATTTAGTTATTATTTATATATATATGATACATAATATAGTATATATATATATAATATATATTATATGATATATATATATATATTATATATATATATATATAATATATATATAAGTTACACATACACAAACATAGACATATACACACACATTAAAACAAAATAGAAGAAAGAAAAAATACATATATGTACATATAATATATATATATATTAATATATCTATATATATCATAATATATATATATATAATATCTGTGTGTGTGTTGTGTGTTGTGGTGTGCGTATACACTATAGCTATAATAATATATCTATATATATATTATTAGATATATCATCCATATATCTATTATATTATATATAATATATATTTATAATATATATAATATACACACATAATATATATATATATATATATATATATATATCTATATACACAATATATATATATACACATATATATGCATATACATGTATACACTACACACACACACACACACACCACACCATACAAAACAACCACACACGCCACACACACACCACACACCACACACACGCACACACACACACAAACACACACACACACACACACAACACACACACACACCACACACACACACACAAATATACCAAATCCAATGGATAGAGCAATGGTTTCCGACCCTCATGCTCCCGAATTAATTTTTTCGCCATGCAGTTGTTAAAAAACGCCTTGCCGCTCCGACTAAATTTTATTTTTAGCTCAGAAACCTGATCTCACGGAGAAGGGAAGCGATACGTCTCGCCTGGAGAAATCAAACGTAGGTGTCGTAGGGGAAGTCGCCGCCGTGGCATAAGTGTAGGGTGCTGAACAGCGGTCGATTAGGAGGGGGCACCCGTCAGGTAATAAATTGGGAGAGGGCTACATCCTCCAGTGGAATAAGTGGATGTTGAAATATAAACAATATAATATATATATATATATATTATATATAGTATATATATTATTATATTATATATATATTATATATATTTATATATATATATATATACTATATATATATATATATGTATTATATATATATATATATATATAATATATTATATGTATAGATATATAGATATATATAATATATAATATATATATATATATATAATATATAATATACATACACACACAACACACAACACACACACACACACATACACACACACACACACACAACACACAACACACACACACACACCAACACACAACACAAACCACACACACACACACACACACACACACACACACATATATATATATATATATTATATATATACAAATATACATACATACACATATATTATATATATACCACTGTAAAAGGCGAAGCGTTAGGGGCAGTGGACAAGTATAAATACGAAGGCAACTAGTAAGACCAAACACATCTAGCGAAGAGGAAATGAGCGACGCACCAGGAAGGCGGAGCGCCTTCGCGTCCTCCAGTCATCATGACCTTAGGATCACAAACAGGACTACGACCAAATTAGTGAGGGGAATCAAATTCTTGCCAAGAGTGGGATAGGAGGGGTTGATGCTGGAATTAGCCTAAGAGATCGGAATGAGGGCCGACGTGGATCGGAAAGACAAAAATTAGAGATATATTGGCCGTGCATCAATTCTTATATTCATAATAAAAAATGGCAATGGGCAGGTCATATATGTCGGAGAAAGACAGGACGACAGATGGACAAAGAAAGAAAAGTAACAGCTGGGCTACAGATAAACATAAGGAGGGGCAGAAGCCACACAAGACAAGATGGCGTGACGAAATAAAGAAAATTTGGGGACCGAGACGGAAACAAAACAAAAACAAAAAAAGCAGACAGACAAAGTGCGAAAAAGATAGGAGGAGGCTTTGCGTTTTGCAGTGGATTGATTCAAGGCTGCCGATGTATGATGATTATAATATATATCTGTATATATATATATATAGATATAATATATATATTATATATATATATATATAAGATATATATATATTATCATATCAATATGTCGTGTGTGTGTGTGTGGTGTGTTGTGGGTTGTGGTGTTGTGTGTGTGTGTGTTGTGTGTGTGTGTGTGCGTGTGTTTAGTTGTTGTGTGTGTTTTTGTGTGTTGGTGTGTGTGGGTGTGTCTTTATATTTATATACATGTATATCTATATACGATAAATATACTCGTATATATATATACTATATATATATAATATATATATATATATATATATAATATATATATATATATATTATATGTATATATATATGTGTGTATCGTATGTTATGTATGTATGTATGTATGTATGTATGTTAGTATTTGTGAGTTCGTAAAGATCTGGCTCTCATTCAACTACAGGAAGAAACTAACAATGAGCGATAAAATGAAGATGAACCATGCTATAAGGACCCACGGCGGCGCATGTTAATCCCACCATTACAAGATTTCACGGGCGTGCCTCCCGCCACACACCTCCCGTCCTCTATTCTATCTGTATATTCCTCTCCCCTCTTTTGCTTTATTCCATCTCTTCTAGTTTCTCTTCTTCTCGCACCGCTACTCCCTTCCTGCGTAATAATTTACCAGCGCTCTTATATATTGGCAGAAAAAAGTATTCTTCCTATAAACCTAACAGTAATTCGAATCATATACATACATACATTATATGTATATATAGATATATATATAATAAATTATATATATATAGATATATATCATATATAATATATATTATGTGTGGTTGTGTTTGAATATATGTATATAATAGATATATGTATATGATATATATAGATATATATATATAGTATATATATAATATTAATATATAATTATATATATATATATATATGTATATATATATATATATATTTTTTTTTTTTTTTTTTTTTTTTTTTTTTTTTTTTCAAACAGCCATTCAATTCCAATGACAGGAATCAGGTCACTCTCACTTCATTATGAGAGGTATATGGCAGTGCCACCCTTGCCTGATTAGATGCCCCTTCCTAATCAAACCGCGTTTGTGCCACGGCGGTGGCTTCCCCTATGACAACATGCGTTCGACTTCTAAAAGGGCGATATGTCGTTTTTAGGTAGGCCAATCGGGGTGATAGTTCCTGCCCAAGCAATAAACGCGCCGGGGTGATTCGAAAAAAAAAAACCTCGAACTAAGCTTCCGTCATGACAGTCTGAGGCCGATGTCTAAACCACTCGGCCACCGCGGCCCCACTTATATAGATCTATATATATATATATATATATATCATATATAAATATATATATATTTATATATATATATATATATAATATATATCTGATATATATATATATATATAATATATATATATATATATATATATAGACATATTAATATATTTTGTGTGTGTGTGTATGTGTGTGTGTGTGTGTCTGTGAGTTGCGTATAAATACACGCACACACACACACACACACACACACACAACACACACAAACATATGAGGTATATGTTTGGCTAATGTATATATATATATATATATATTATATATAGATATATATATATATATAAATATATATATATATATATCATATATATATATATATATATATATATAACTAAAATATAACAAAGTGAATTTCCAGCGAAAAGGGAAAATGTTTAGGACCGATTGAGTCAGCCACGAGCGAACCAGAAATGTTCAATGGACCGACCCTTTCCTGACAAACGAAAATAAGGAAGGCTGTTAAATTAACATCAACAACTCCATTAATTTTCCCTCCGCCACCCAGTAATTAGAGAAGTGTTTGGCGTCATGTTAGTGAAAAATATGAGCCGCCAGTTTCTTAGCGCGATCGTATCTCATCGTCTTCTTAACCACGTTTTTTTTTTTTGTATTAATACCGTAAAAGGTAACTTTTCTTCGTAGGCGTACATACATACATATATATATATATATATCTATATACATATATAGATATATATATATATATACTATATATATGTGTGTGGTGTGTGTGCGCTGTGTGTGTGTGTGTGTGTGTGTGTGTGTGTTGTGTGTGTGTGTTGGGTGTGTGTGGGGTGTGTGTGTGTGTGTTGTGGTGTGCTGTGTGTGTGTATTTATTCGTTTAATAATCAGTATAATCATGTGTCTGGTTATATATAATATATATATCTATTATATATATATAATAATAATATATATATATTATATATATATGATATATAGTATAGCTATATATATAGATATATAATATAACCCTAATAGTATATATATTATATAATATATATATCTATATATATATATATATATATATAGATGATGTATAGATATAATATATATATATATAATATATATATTTAGATATATATAGCTATATTATAGTGTGGTGTGTGTGTGTGTGTGTGTGTGTGGTGTGTGGTGTGTGTTTTGTAATAGAACGCACCCACACATGCATAGATATATATATATATATAGTAAAATATATTATATATAGATATATCTATATATATATATAGATAATATATAGAAGAGAGAGAGAGAGAGAGAGAGAGAGATGAGATGACGACGATGAGAGGAGAGAGAGAGAGAGAGAGAGAGAGAAAGATTAACACATACAGATGTATAAATGTGTATATATATTACTTATAATCATAATTGATTAGAATCATAAGCTATATTTAGTCGTAATCCATAGATGTAATAGATATCTGGTGTGTCATGTTGTCTGTTTATTTTGCTCAAAATGAGCCCTGTGGGTAGGAATGGCCGGGTTACCATCCACTGGTAGCACGGAAACGAACGCAGGTCAGCTAAAATTGCTAAATGAGGTCGCTACCACTGCACCATAGACATATGCACACACACACACACACACACACACACCCACACACAAACACACACACACACACACACACACACACACACATATATATATAAATCTATATTATAAATTATATATACATATATACATATATATATGTGGTGTGTGTGGGTGTGTGTGTGTGTGGTGTGTGGTTTTGGTTGTGTGTGGTGTGTGTGTGTGTGGTGTACTGACATATATATATATATTATATATATATATATATATATATATATATATATAATATATATAATATATCGGTTGTGTGTGTGTGTGTTGTGTGGTGTGTGTGGTGGTGTGTGTGTTGGTGTGTGTGTGTGGTAATAAGTGGGAGCTGATTTTGTGTGTGGTGTGTGTGTGGTGTGATGTGTGGTGTGTTGTGTGTGTACATAAATGTGTGTTGTGTGTCAAATGCCTCACTGCACATAAACTATTCCTCCCCAAAGTGTTTTCTGTTTTTTATTGACATACTTTAAAATGAATGAATACTTTCTCTCTGCGGAGGCTTTTCACAGAGGGTACAGTACTAGGCCTCTGACAGAGCTGACACATAGAATATTTATGTTTTCTCTTCACAGGAAACGGATGTTTCTTCACTTTCTTAATGATTAACTTGCATAAAGCTGAAAAGGATTCAAACCGGAAGAGAAATTCTGCAGGAATACTTTAGAACTTTGCAAGAGGTACGGTGGGGTCTGTCTCGACTCCGGGATGTCTTGCAGCCACACTTACCTGCCCATGCACCATCCAAAGACGTGCTTGGGGGTTGCCTGCAGCTGCTGCGTCGAATTCCTGCAGTTTCGTAATTCCTGAACGGTACTTTGGGTCTGAAGCTTCGTCATGTTGGGGACTTTTGTTGGAGACTTTCCTTCACGAAGGAGCAGCAGCATCCTTGGCTGTGGTCGCAAATAAGTAAGCCCTTTCCGTCCCCAGATCCGAAGTGCAGCCCGAGCTCCCAGTGCCTGGCGGAGGGCGGCTACTGCAGCGAGGTCTGCGGCAGCGGCCATCGCGTGCTCTCCGGGCTGTGTCTTTCCGGCAGCTGCAAGTGCTGCGCTCCGCAGTGCAAGACGATGAACTCGTGTTTACAGAAGGGCGGCTTCTGCGTGACCAGCGCGGCCTTTTGCGCGGGCACCCTCACGCAGGAGTGCCAGGGCTCTGGGTGCATGTGTTGCGTGCCAGAGACGGATATTCCGGGCGAAAGTGGACGAGGGAAAGGGAGGTGAGGGAGTAAAGACAAAGGGCGAGGATATAAAACTGTTGCGATAGGAATGAATCATGAAAAAATAATGACGAAAGCAAAATACCAGATCGTCACTCCGTAATCAGTGGAATATAACCAACATTTCCGAATTTCAGCGATAAGCTCCATCGGCTGCCACAGGACGAAGCACTGCAAGAAACACAAAGGGAGGTGCAACGCGGGCCACTGCTTGCCCCACGAAGTCGAGCTCAAGGGCGGCTGCTCCGGCGCCGGCTGCAGGTGCTGCGCGCCCGTAACATCCTGCAGGACGTCGAGGAAGTGCGCGAAGAAGGGGGGCGTGTGCGTCGCCGCCAACGCCTGCAGGAATGCGGGCGCTGACCGCGGGGGGTGCAAGGGCCACGGCTGCGTCTGCTGCCCAAGTAAGTGTCGAGGGGGAGGCTGCCCGAGGGCACAGTCTTGAGAGAGAGATAGAGAGAAGAAGAGGGGGAGCAAGAGGGAGAGGAAAAACGAGAAAGAGGGAGAGAGAGAGAAAGACAAAGAGAGAGAACGTAAATATCTTATGGCGATACACTGTGTGTGTGTATGTATGTGTATTATCAGGACTAAGTGTATTTGAAAATCTATCGGGGAGGTGAATTATACATCTACAACAGTGTGCGTGTATGTGTGTGAGTGTTGCATGCGCTCGCCCATAATCCTTTGCTCCAATTCTTATTCAATGTCCTGGCTGCAACTACCCCCCAGAGGCAACCTGCGAACTAACCAGAGAATGCAAGCAAGCCAAGGGACGTTGCACGGGTAAGGCATGCAGGAGACAAGAGAGGGAGTTTCCCGGAGGATGTGGTCGCGGCCATTGCAAGTGTTGCATACGTGAGGAAAGTAAGTGGCTTTATTTACTTTTTATTTGTTTTCATTTATTTATTATTTTCTTTCGGAAGAGAATCGCGTGTTGTTCCGTAGGAATAAATGTGATTAAATATTTTTTGATTGATCATTCATTTCTTTCATTGTTACGTTTCCAGTGTGCAATATGCATACGCACTTTCACACAAACACAAACATCCTGCGTGGTGCAGTGTTAGCGTTCTTGTCTAGCAATCTTGCTGACCTAAGTTCAATTACCACCCACTGGCGGTGC
>NC_051422.1:6202729-6215229 GCF_015228065.2 Penaeus monodon
AGTGACAACAGCAGCAGCACCAGTGACAACAGCAGCAGCATCAACGTCAACAACAGCAACAGCAGGACCTTAGCAAGACAAGGTGAGGACGGACGAAGATCTCCAGAACCAGCTACAAAGACTCGTCAGATATAAAGCACTGCCATGCTTTCTTTTGCGATTTCCTTGTGTACCTAGAATGGCTGGATTTTTTTTTTCTTTTTTTTTTTTGTAGATTTGAAACTCGAAATTTGCCATTGTTACACTGGAATGGATATTTTGACATTATTTATTGCAATAATTCAAATTGCACAGATTACAAATCACAACTACTCGTTTTCAGTGCGATAAAAATGGCACCAAAAGATACATATGTGTTTAAAAAAATGTAGTTACCCTTTTGTCTAGTGGCTAACATGTATAACTTGCACTGCATAATATTTGACCTTTCTTTATCCTTATTATTCAAATAACCCTATGAAATATACTGTATGAGGAATACAACAGCGAGGAAGAATCACTAGAAATACTGGAGACTATTAAAACTAATACATAATTTTATGAGAAATAACAATGAGGAAGAACTACTAGAAAAATTCTAGATTATAAAAACAAATATAATTCAGTTATACTATTTCTGTTGTCGTGGGACTGCGTGCAATACTAGTCTCAATGAGAAAAGATACAAGGTAATAAATAAATTCGAGAATATGACTTTTAATTATGAAAAAAATATTATAAAGAATGCATATGGAACACAGGCATAGTTGAAAATTAAGGAAAACGATACCAGGGATTATAGTTAACGAAATACAGCAAATAGCGATTTCGACGTTGTGAGATGAACCAAAGGACTACCCCCATACTGGAGGTCAGCAGTGAGGGATGAGAGTAAATGGCTTCCTGGTGCACCAAAGCCTATGAGAGGGGATGGTGCACCCACCCCTGGTTTATTCCATCTTGGACCAGATAGAACTTTCCTACGTGCGTTTGCTGTGCCATGCCGTGGCTTCCCGTATTGCTGAGAAACAGTAGTCTGGGAGGTTTAGCAATGCTAGCAACACATATCTTCGGTCCTCTATTCTGGTTGGACAGGTGGCTTGATCAGGGCCTGGTCACGTCATTTAGCTGGTCAATTATTACTTGGGTCAAGCAGGCACTACTCGGTCAAGATCGTAGGTCCCATCAGTGCCCCCCTAATGGAAGCCACCTTGCCGCGGTGGGGGTGCTTGAGGTCCCAATGATCTGGTGAGCCGGACCAGAGGGCTACCCATACTGGAGGGGTCACCAGTGAGGGATGAGACAAAATGGCTTCCTGGTGCACCAAGGCCTATGAGAGGGGATGGTGCACCCACCCCTGGTTCATTCCATCTTGGACCAGGGAGAACTCTCCCACGTGTCTTTGCCGTGCGTGGCATCCCGTATTACCAGGAGACAGGAGTCCTGGAGGTTGAGCGATGCTGCACGCTGCGCCCTGCAGCTAGCAACACACCTCTTTGGTCCTTTATTCTGGTTAGACGGGCGGCTTGATCAAGGCCCGGTCAAGTCAATCGGCTGGTCAAATATGGCTAGGGTCAAGCAGGCCCTATTCAGTCGGTAGCGCATAGGTCCCGCGACTGCCATCAGTACTGTAATAGTGGCTGCGTATATTTCCTCATTACCCCTGTGGCTGTTGGGAGATTTTGAACCCCAACTATAGCTTCCCCTCGTTGGACTCCATGGTGGGTGGGGGGGTGAGGAAATGAAGAATTCTAATTTGTATGAGTACTACAAATTTACAAAGATCTAGCTCTCTCCCTAACGACCTACGCAATCCCCCGACCATTCCCTCTGGAACATCAGGTATTGTCACTTTGGAACCTTTCCAGCTTCCAAAGGGCAAGAATGGGAATCGTAATGGTTCCCGGGCTCCCAAACCAGGTAAGAAGGGGAAAAGTCCTCCTCAATCCACTAAGGAAATCTTACCTGGTAAATATGAAAACATTTCATATAGTAAGTACCTAGTAGTGAAGACCATTGATGGTGTATCAATCATGGATCTTGATATTTTCGAAGTACATCGAAAAATTGTTGAAGTATGTCAACGTGATCCTCGCATCACCCCACAGCGAGATGGTAGCCTGATAGTTGAGGTTTCGTCACCAGACGAGAGTGACCGTCTGTGTGCGATATGCGACATTCCTGGGGCTCAAGTTTCATGTTCTCCTCACAAAACCCTTAATCAGTGTAAGGGAATTGTTTTTTCCCGAGACCTGATGAGGTATTCTGAAGAGAAACTGTTAGAGGAACTAGAGAATCTTAATGTAGTGGCAGTAAAACGTTTTAAGAAGAAAGTTAATGGTTTGGAACAGTCGACACCAGCTCTTCTTCTAACTTTTAACACGTTAGTCCTTCCAGAATCGGTTAAGTTAGCATGGTACCACCTGAAGGTAAAGCCATATGTGCCCAACCTTATGCGGTGCTTCCACTGCCAGGGTTATGGGCATGGAGCCAACTCTTGCCGTTTTAAAGAAAATGGGCAACCAAGAGTATGTGTAAGGTGTGGTACAACAGGTCATCAAGGAGATGACAACTGTCCAGGTCCAATATGCTGTTACCACTGCAAAGAGGCTCATGTAGCTTCTTCAAAGCAGTGTAAAAGGTACAAATTTGAAAAGGAAGTATTGGTGATAAGGAGCAAGGAGAAAGTTAGTTTTCCAGAGGCAAAGCGACGTGCCGTGTACTATTTGCACAGCCAGGTAAGTCCTTTGCTTCGGTTCTAGCCCATCCTCCTTCCCACCAACCCTTGCCCTCCAATGCTTCTTACAACACACACTCTGCCACTTTTTTTAACCCTCAGTCGGAAATTGCTGACACTGCCTCTGGTGAGTTGTTCCACCAGAAACGGAGTAGGAGTGAGGGGTCTATTGAGGAGACTCCTCCTCCCAAAGTAAGGTCTTTGGAGCCAACATTTAAGGCTCCAGAGGCCTCAACGGTGACAGCTCCAGCTGCCACCACATCCACAGGGGCCTCTGCTGCTAGGCAGAATGCCCCTGAAGTAAAGGCTCAGGTCTGCTCTTTGCCCAGGCAAAGAAATCCTGAACCTGTCCAAGGGAAACCTGTGGAAACTAGCTCCACAGGTAAACAACCATTAAAAAGGTACTCCCAGGATCATGGAAAGGGACAGCCTAAAGGTGTGAGGCAAACCTTGACCACAGGTGCTGCCAAACACCTTATGAAGAAATAATATAAAGAACTGGATACCCTAATCCAATGGAACTGTCAGGGAATTCATGCAAAATGGGAAGAACTGCAATATCTGATAGCTTCATGTAATCCAGTTTGTGTATGTCTACAAGAGATTTTGACCAGGGAAAATCATCCAATTTCCCTGAGAGGATTCCAAATTCAAGCCCATTATGGGACCTTTGACAATGGACCTCATGGAGGAGTAGCAGTAATGGTACGTCAAGATATTCCCTTCCAGGCCATCCACCTGCAGACAACACTGCAGGTGAAGGCTGTGAGAATAGGCTTGACACGACCTTACAGTGTTGCACCCATCTACCTTCCTCCACATAATCTCAACATAGATGATTTGGAAAATCTACTTGGGCAGTTGCCACATCCATTTCTACTCTTGGGAGATTTCAATGGTTGGCATCACCTCTGGGGAGACACTTTGTGCAACCCTCGAGGAAGGGCCTTGGAGTCCTTGTTCTTAAGAGTAGATGCAGTTTTACTGAACAGTGACACTCCCACATATTTCCAAGTTCAAACTGGGACATTCTCCAATATAGACCTATCAATAGGCTCACCTGATTCACAGTTAAACTTCACTTGGCAGGTCATGGAAGACTTACATGGAAGCGACCATTTTCCAATAATTTTGGAGGAGGTGAATGGTATTCCAGTCAATGGAGTGCAGAGATGGCGACTTGAACATGCAGACTGGAATCTTTTTAGATCAACTGCAATATTGCAAGGATCTGTGAATGATTTCCAGTGTGTTCAAGATGCTGTTAATCACTTCACTTCACGAATTCATCTTGCAGCAGAAGCATCCATTCCCAAAAGTAGCGGACAGTACCGTCGACCTCCAGTACCATGGTGGTCTGATGAATGCCAACAAGCTGTCAGAGCAAGGAAAACTGCATTAAGGCAGTTGAAACGACGCCCCAGCATTGTAACCTTGATCAGTTACAAAAAGACCCGAGCCAAGGCCAGGCACTTGCTAAAGGAGGCTAGACGGACGTCGTGGAGACAGTATGTCTCCTCAATTAACTCTGGGACCCCCTTAGCATGGGTGTGGGACAAGGTGCGTAAGATTGCCGGAAAGAGCACATCCATATCACAACCTGCTCTGAAGATAGATGGCATAATCATCACAGACAAAAACGATATTGCTAATGAGCTAGCTAAATCCATGGCAGAGATCTCCTCTGGAGCATCTTACACTGCTCAATTCTCCACTCTTCGTGCTGAACAGGAACAACACCCAGTGTCGTTCTTCAGTAGGACTGCAGCAGAACTTCCATACAATTTGCCATTTTTGCGCAAGGAGATGGACTCTGCTTTGCAGCTCTGCCATAAGACTGCCCCCAGGAAGTGACGATATTCCATACCAAATGATATCTCACTTACCGGAGAGCTCCCAGAAGTTCCTGTTAGACCTATTCAATAGGATCTATAGGGGAGGGCACAGTGCCATCCACATGGAAAGAGGCTATAATCATTCCTGTTCCTAAACCTGGCAAAGATGCTTCCGCACCAGGAAATTACAGACCAATTTCTCTCACCAGCTGCATCTGCAAGCTGATGGAGAAAATGGTAAACTTCAGGTTGACATGGCTGCTAGAAAAAGAAAATATGTTGACCCCATATCAATATGGCTTTAGAAAATTGAGATCGACCACAGATGCACTTGTGAGGATGGAAACTGCTATACAGAATTCCTTCGCACAGCGACGTCACATGTTGGCAGTCTTCTTTGACCTTGAAAAGGCTTACGATACAACTTGGAAGCATGGCATTCTCATGAAGCTGTATGACATTGGTTTAAGAGGAGCATTACCTACCTTCATACAAAGCTTCCTTGCTAACAGGAAATTTAGAGTTCGGGTGGGAAACGGTTTCTCTAACCTGGAAGACCAGCTGGAAGGGGTCCCATGAGGGAGTGTCTTAAGTGTGACCCTGTTTGCCATTGCTATAAATGACATTGTAAAAATTGTTCCAAGTTCTGTCTCATGTAATCTGTATGTGGATGACTTTACACTGTACTGCTCAGGAGGAAGCTTACAGGATGTGCAAGGACACATGCAGGCTGCAATAAATCAGGTTGTACAGTGGGCAACATATCATGGGTTCAAATTTTCTTCAAGCAAGACCATGGCTATACATTTCCACAAACGAGGAAAATTCCACCCTTCCCTCTATTTAGGAGCAAACCCACTGCAATTTGTCCAAGAGGTGAAGTACTTGGGTCTAATTTTTGACTCAAGACTTACATGGGTGCCTCACATCAAACAGTTAAAAGTGAAGGCTACAAAAGCGCTAAGTATTTTGCGGGTTCTTTCACATTTATCTTGGGGTGCAGACCGCACAACGCTTCTACGGCTTTACAGAGCGCTTATTCGTAGTAAGCTTGATTATGGCTGTGAGGTGTATTCTTCTACAACTCCCACGGTTCTCCGGATGTTGGACTCAGTTCATAATGAAGCTCTCAGAATCTGTACTGGGGCTTTCAGGTCTTCACCTGTGGAATCCCTGTATGCTGAGAGTGGAGAACCACTTCTTTCATTACATCGGGACTACATGAACCTGATTTACTACACGAGACTACAAAGGATTCCGGGATCTCCTAAATCCAGATTGGTTTTCAACCCCCTTGAGGATAGCCAATCCTATGGTAGGAGAATGAGGAATCTTGTGGAAGATCTTAATTTGAGTCTCACTAAGGTTCTGGCTGTTGGAATTCTCCAATTCCCCCCTTGGACTAATCAAGTCGAGCTGGATTTGGTCGGAATTGGGAAAGGGGAGAAATCAGAAGCAGAAGTCAAAGAGAAATTTCTTCAGCATATTTCTAAGTACCAAGGATCAGAGGCAATATATACAGATAGTTCGAAATCTGAAAATGGTGTGGGCTTTGCAGCAGTGAGCAGAAAGAAGACTGCATCTGGCAGTCTTTCTCTAGCAGCCTCGATCTTTACTGCAGAGTTACATGCCATCCTTGCAGCAGTTAAGATGACTAGAGATCTTACGAACCATTCTATTGTGATATATTGTGACTCTTGTAGTGCTTTGCAAGCAATCAAGAGCTTAAACTCATCACATCCAGTAGTAAGGGAGGTTCAAGATTGGCTTGCACTGATGTCAACACGCAAAAAGATAACTCTGTGTTGGGTGCCAGCGCATGTTGGTATCAGTGGGAATGACGCGAGCTGATCAGAAGGCCAAGGCAGCTGCTGCTCAGCCTTGTGATGCTCGTTTTCCTCTCCCACACACCGACCTGAAACCCAGCATAATGAGTTGTCTTCGCAATAAATGGAAGGAACAATGGAGGCATATCTCCAGAAATAAACTGCGAGAGATTAGAGATGACCTTGGCAGTTGGGTGACTAGCATCCATCCTAACCGAAAAGTGGAAGTTGCATTAACAAGACTAAGAATCGGGCACACAAGACTGACTCATGGGCCGATGATGGCTAAAAGTCAAGCACTTTGTGAAGGATGCCAAGAGCCATTAACGATCGCACATGTAGTGGAAAGATGTGCAACATTCTCAGACCAAAGACGTATGTACTTGTCTCCCCCATATACACTGAAAAATGTATTGGGGAGGATTGTGACATAGAGGGTCTTATTAGTTTCCTTAGGGAGACTAATATTTTCAATAAAATCTAATTATGCATAATGTTTATGCAATATTTTATATACTTAAGCATAATATTTATGCTTTGATTTTTTATTTGTTTATTGTTATTTGTAAAATATTTATTCATAGATTTTTAAAGTTTTAAATATTTTAATATTTCTATTTAACAAGGTATTCGCCGCTAATGACCTTAGCTGTTGACGCGGCAGATAATTTTAAACAATCAATCAATCAATCCCATCAGTGTTGGGTAGTGACTGAAAATATTTCCTCACTACCCCTATGGCTGTTGGGTGTGTTTAAGCCCCAGCCTATTGCTTCCCCTTGCTGGACTTCATGGTACCCTGATCCAATGGAAATGACAGGGAATTCCTAGCCTCATGTAACCAGTCTGTGTATGCCTATAAGAGATTATGACCAGGGAAAGTCATTCAATTTCCCTGAGGGTTCCAAGTTCAAGCCCATTATGCGACCCTTGATAATGGACCTCGTGAAGTAGTAGCAGTGATGGTATGTACAGCTATTCCCTCTCACGACGTCCACCTATAGACGACACTGCAGGTGAAAGCTATAAGGATAGGCTTGATACGACCTTACACTGTTGCAACCATTTACCTTTCTCCTTATAATCTCAACATCGATTTGGAAAATCTGTTTGGGCAGTTGTCTCTTCCACTTCTACTTTTGGGAGATGTCAATGACCGGCATCACTTCTGGAGAGACACTTTGTGCAGCCCTTGCAGAAGGGCCCTGGAATCCTTGTTCTTGAGAGCAGATGCAGTTTTCCTGAACGATAACACACCCACACACTTTCAAATTCAAACTGGGACTTCCTCCAGTGTTGACCTGTCAGATGGTTCACTGTTGGATTTCACTTCGCTGGTCAGGGAAGACTTGCATGGAAGCGAGCACTTTCCAATGCTTTGAATGAGATGAATGGCATCCCAGCCAATTAAGTGAAGAGATGGCGACTTCATTTTTTTTTTAGATCAACTGCGATAATGAAGAAATCTGTCAATGAATTCTAGTGTGTTCAAAATGATGATGTTGATCACTTCACACAAGAATTCACCATAAAGCAGACCATTCATTCCTTGAATTAACGGGAAGTACCATCGACCTCTGGTACCTTGGTGGTCGGATGAATGCCAACAAGTCAGAGCAAGAAAAGCTGCACTAAGGTAACTGTCTCCATCAATGTGACCTTGATCCATTACTCAAGGACTCAAGCCAAGACCAGGCGAGTGCTAAAGGAAGTTAGACGGAAGCTAGATGTGTAAAATCGCTGGAAGGAGCACACCCACCTGCTCTGAAGATAGATTGCTTACTCCTTACTGAAAAAAGACGTTGCCAATGAGCTAGCTAAATCCATGGCAGAGGTCTCTTCTGGAGTATCTTACACCACCCGAATCTTCACTCTTTGGGCTGAACAGGAATGATGCCCAATGTCGTTCTTCAATAGGGCTGCAGCAAGCAGCACTTCCATACAATTTGCCATTTTTGCGCAGGGATGGATTCTGCTTTGTAGCTCATTCGCAAGACTGTCCTAGGAAGTGACAATATTCCATACCAAATGATCATTCGCTTACCGGAAATCACTCAAAAGTTCATATTAAACCTATTCAATAGGATCTTTAGGGAGGACACAGTACCATCCACACTGTAAAAGGCTATAATCATTCTTATCCCTACACCTGACAAGGAAGCTTCTATATCAGGGAATCACAAACCAACTTCTCTCACCAGCTGCATCTGCAAACCGACGGTTTATATGGCTGTTAGAAAAGGAAAACGTGCTGAGCCTATAAATGTTCTTGTGAGGATGGGGACTGCTATACAGAATTCCTTTGAAGAGTGACATCACATGTTAACAGGCTTCATTGTCCTCAATAAAGCTTACAATAGCATACTCATGAAGCTGTATGACATTGTTTTAAGAGGAGCATTACCTACCATCTTACAAAGCTTCCTTGCTGATAGGAAGTTTAGTGTGTAGGTGGGAAACAGCTGCTCAAATATTGGAGTTCAGCTTGAAAGGGGTCCCACAAGCTTATGAATTCCCACAAAAGAGAAAATTCCCTTCTTCCCTCTTTTTAGGAACACAGTGTGAAGTACTTGGGTCTAATATTTGACTCAAGGCTTATGGAGATGCCTCACATCAAACAGTTAAAGGTGAAGGCTACAAAAGAGCTAAGTATTTTGGGGGTTCTTTCTTACCTTTCTTGTGATGCAGACCACACAACGCTTTTGTGATTTTATGGATGTGATGCTTATTCATAAGCAGTTCCCACTGTTCTCTAGATGTTGGACTCGGTTCACAGTGAAGCCCTCAGAATCTGTACAGGGGCTTTCAAGTCTTCACCTTCACTGCAGATTTAAATGCCATTCTAGCAGCAGTCAAACTGACTAGAGATCTTAGAAACCATTCTGTTGTGATACATTGCAATTGTCGTACTGCTTTGCAAGCACCTAAGAGCTTAAACTCATTTAACATTTTAGTAGTAAATGAGGTCCAGGATTGGCTTGCACTGATGCTATTACGTAAAAATATTTATTGTTGGTGCCAGCGCAAGTTGGTATCTGGGAATGAGCAGGCTGATCGGACGGCCAAGGCAGCTGCCGCTCAGCTGCCTTGAAGCTCGTTTTCCTTTCCCACACACCAACTTGAAACGCAGCATCAGAAATTGTCTTCGCGATAAATAAAGCAACCAGGGGAGGTATACCTCTAGAAACAAACTGCCAGAGATTAGAGATGACCTTGAAAGCTGCGTGACCAGTGTCCATCCCAACCGACAAGTAGAAGGTGTGTTGACAAGGTTGAAAATCTGGCACACAAGACTGACTCATGGGTCAAGGATGGCTAAAAGTGAGGCACGTGAGGGATAACAAGAGCCAATAACGGTCGGACATGCAGTGAAAAGATGTACAATAATCATATACACTAAAGCATAATATATATGCTTTGATTTTTATTATAATGCTTATCTATTTGTTTATTCATTTATTTACTTATAAGAAATATTTATTAATAGATTTTTAAACGTTTTAATTATTATAACATTTTAATTCTAGAAGGTATTCGTTGCTAATGACCCTTGCTGTTAATGCAGCAGAGGATTTTAAATAATCAATCTTAATCAAGTTTTAATTAGTTACAAATATAACTCCAAACTTTTCCCCCCCCCCCCCCCAAAAAAAAAATGGAAAGGAAAAAAGTCTGACCACAATTTTGTCTATGACTCACGGAAATATCTTTATCTGTAACTCTGCCAAAGTTTATGTCAGGTCAGGAGATGTCTCAAAGCTTTAAAATGTCTATGAAATGCGGACAACAATAATGAAAGTTAAATAATATAATGAAAACACAACGCCTTTTGATTTATTGGCTTATGTTAATTGAGCCATTTCCTCTATGTTTACAGCAGCGTGTGCTTCCACATATAAAAATATGTATTGTTATACTTATGAGCGAGATTCAATGCAATATTGCTATCTAGTTAGTAGCGTTAACTCTAAAACGTGACGTAAAAATCACCAAGGGTAGTCTTAGACAATCCAATGACAAATTGTACGACAATCTTGAGTCTTCAATTTACCAAAGAAAGTTCTATGATCTTTCGTCATTAATCTCTTTTGGCCTACAGTATGTTCCCTATTTTCCCCTATTCGTCCGTACAGCTTGGCCATTATGAACTTCCTCTGTTTAGAATTATGGTGACTTTACCAGTTGCCCGCCAGTTCTTAATGTTTTGACTGGGAATAACACAAGCATAACGAAGTTTAGACTTGATCCCTTCCCTATAGAGTTTGCCTCTGTTGAAAAATCCAGAGTTGATTAATAGATGTTTTTGTCCTTCTGTAGTCCCATGTACAAAAGGCGAGCAAAATGATTTATTTATGTATCGACTGTTTATTAACAAGGAATGGGATTCTTTTTTTTTATATTAACTGTTACTATTTTTGTGAAAGTGCTTTGCCTATCTCTAAAAGGGTATTTTCAGTGCATATGACTACCTAAAGCTATTCTATAAAGTTTAATGTTAAAAAATGGATGATGATGATAATGATAACCAATATGAATAAAACAGAACAAAATTTTACATCACGAAATAATACGTTTTTGAACACAAGCTGATCAGCACCGAATATTAGAAAAGACGGCGCAGTTTTAGCTTCCATTTTCCAGAGGAAATGGTGAATTAACGGATACGTTTTATCTTTTCCGAAGCGCAAGGAAAGGAAATGAAAGTGGAAAGACAATGATGAAATATATGGGGAAAGAGGGAAAAAATCGATAAGAATGAAAGAGAAGTATAAACAAAGCATTAACAAGAAATATGTTAAAGAAAGCGAAGAAACAAAGTCCTCCTAGAAATATGAAACCAAGTAACATAAGGTTTCATGATATTTCAACTTAATCAAGTTGGGAATTCAACAAACAAGCGAATTATCTGTCTTTATTTTCTCTATACTACTTAGCTATATCATTGTCAGGGAATAGATAGAAATACACCCCCCTCAAAAAAAAAAAAAAAAAAAAAAAAAAAAAAAAAAAAAAAAAATATATATATATATATATATATTATATATATATATATATATATATATATATATATATATATATATATATATATATATATATATATATATATTCATTGTTGTTATAAATAAAAAAATAAAAAAACACACGAATGAATAAAAAGACAACGTAATCAAAAGAACCTTTTACAAGTGTGTATGAAAATCGAGAATTTCTAGCACACGACGAATAATATACTGTATCAGGAGGTTAGTAGTACGTATTAGTGTTTATGCTTATATTTACGCATTAATATCACTCACGGTATTCAAGAGTTTTGTTGAAGCTTGCCTTACTTCCGCCATTGATAAGATATCCATAAGATTCAACAGCATCAAAATAAACCTTATAAGTAAATGAATATGATCTCTTGCTATAGTTCGACCTCCAGTAATGAACCCATATCTTAAACCCGCATCACTACTCGAGAGAGAAAGTCACGAAGAGGATCTAACTTAGAATGCTTTGGAAAGTCGAGGCAAAAGTGTCTGATGCTAATCATAGACAAGACGGCAGTTCGGGATCATTTCATAGCCGAGGCAAGATTCACTTTGATTCTGCGATCGGCTGTGGTTACTCAGCACTACGCCTCCGTGACGTAGAAATGTGTCTTTGATATAGAGAAAAGCTAAAGATAGATACAGATACACAGATACAGATACAAATACAGATGCAGTTACAGATACAGATACAGTTACAGTTACAGATTCAAATATATAGATATAGATATAGATATAGATGCGCATGCACATGCACATGCAGATGGAGACGGAGACGGAGATAGAGAGAGATAGAAAAGGACAAGGACACGTATGTGGACATGGAGGTGAGGGTGAAGATGGAGGTTGGGAATGAGATACAGATATCTAGATCGATAGAGAAGGAGACATGGATAAAGAAGAAGAAGAGACGTGAACATACATTTGGCTTCAAAACGTCAAAGATTTATGCTCGTGGCCATTGCGGGTCAAACTGAGCCTGAGATGCTGGTTCGCTGGAGTCGACCAATGGATCTTTCTGACGACAAGTTAATTCGAGTATGAAGGACCTTCTCTTGTGGCATTCACTTTTGCTTCTCTTTCACCTTTT
>NC_051422.1:6265229-6270229 GCF_015228065.2 Penaeus monodon
CTTTTTTTATTATTATCCTTTTCAGTATCATTATTATTATCATCATTATTATAATTATTATTATTATAATAATAATAATCATTATTATTACTACTACTACTACTACTACCATCATTAATACTGATTTTAACCTCATTATTACAGTCATAGGCCGCGGTGGCCGAGTGGTTAGAGCATCGGACTCAAGACTGTCACGACGGCAATCTGAGTTCGAGGGTTCGAGTCACCGACCGGCGCGTTGTTCCCTTGGGCAAGGAACTTCACCTCGATTGCCTACCTAGCCACTGGGTGGCCAAGCCAGCCCAAGTCAGGGCTGGTCCCAAGCCCGGATAAATAGAGAGAATGATTACCTAAAAGGTAACACCGGCACTCTCCGTGGAAAAGGAACTGGGGACCTTACCACGCACTCACTCCAAGAGCATCACAACATGAAAACTACAATTAAGTATCATGCTGTGACCACGGCGGCTCAAACATGAACCTACCGTAAAAAAAAAAAAAAAAAAAAAAAAAAAAAAAATACAGTCATTATCACTACCATCATAATTGTCATAATCATTATTATTATCATTATTATAATCCTTTTCTTTTTCTTCATTATTATTGTTGCTGTTTTTATCATTACCATTCTAATTCTTATTTCACTGTATTATTATAACTTTATTATTATTATCATTATTATTATTAATATTATTATTATTATTATCATTATTTGTCAAATTCTTATCAGAGTCTGTTCTTTATCTTCAAGATTTATGTTCAAGTCTTAATTCATTTTCTTTTATACATTTAATTTTATTCCCGGATTCATTATTGACAAGATCTGACAACTTTTTTTCTTATATTCATATACAAGTTATTAAATCAGTTTATGTTCAATGATTAACCTGTATAATTATTAGTTTATCTAAATATCACTTGCGTTTATCCATAGTTAAGACTCTCATTCGAATTGCTTAGGATTAAGTTTTTGTTCAGGGTTCTTAGACACAGGGGAAGTAACAAATGTAATTTATTAAAGTAATTAGCTATTTCTTCTAACATGAAAAATATGAATAATTTTCTCTATTTTCTCTCGTTCTTTTGCCGGTTGCTTGCCTTCTGTGATTTAAGTTCATTACTCACGTGTATATATATATTTTTCTAAGAATTTTGTAAAAGAAGAGGCTAGGAGGACGAGTGATGACAGCGATGCGGTTGCAGGTCGCCGGTCAGCAGTAATTTTTTCCAAATTTTAATCCGCTGCTCTGGTTGCTTTGCTTTCTTTTGGTGGGTCGTGAGTGAGTGAGGAGGAATGCCCGTGACTCCTGCCCGCCGGCCCGATTGTCACGCGCATGCGCACAAATACCCAAGATTTGCCATATGTCGCTTGGGTTTCCATGGCAACAGGTGGTTGTCAGGTGTTCCTATTTTTTCCCCGTTTGGTTTTCCTTAAAATAGGTTTATATAATGAACACCTGGACATTATTATTATCATTATTGTTATTTTATTTCACTTTTTATTATTATTATTATATTTTTTTTATTATTAATATTATTATCATAAATGCTAATACTATCATTATTATTATTATTATTATTATTATTATTATTATTATTATTATTATTATTATTATTATTATTATTATTATTATTACTATTATTATTATTATTATTATTATTATTATTATTATTATTATTATTATTATTATCATCTTCATCTTTATTATTATTATTGTTATTATTATTATTGTTATTATTATTATTATTATTATTATTATTATTATTATTATTATTATTGTTATCATTGTTATTATCATTATTTTTATTATTGCTATTATTGTTATTATATTATTATTATTATTATTATTATTATTATTATTATTATTATTATTATTATCATTATTTTTATTATTTTTATAATCTTTATTATTATTACTATTATCATCTATTTTGTTACTATTATCATCACGACTACTGTCATTTTCCCTTATATGCACGATGATCATCAGTGTAATAATAATGATAATAATAATGATAATAATAATAATAATAATAATAATAATAATAATAATAATAATAGTAATAATAATAATAATATTAATTATTATTATTATTATTATTATTATTTTATTTCATTATTATTTCATTATTATTATTTTATCTCTTCCTCTTTCTTACCGTCGGTTTCCTTTTATATTCATTTATCTACGTATGTATTTATTTTCTTTTTATGGATAACTTTTTTCATGTTCTCCCAGATTAGTGTCTGTCTGCACCCACTGCGAAATGATAACCTTTTGACATTACAGAAAACATATATATGATTTGCATTAATGTTAATGCCATTAGTATCGTTGAAAATTGTGATCGCAGTAATTATGTTATTGGCAACAGTAGTAATAATGTAAGTTACTGACCTGTTTTTTTTTTTTTTTTTTTTTTTTTTTTTTTTTTTTTTTTTTTTTTTTTTTTTTTACATTGGTAATGATAATCTTTCATTTTGTATTATAAATTATCATGTGTAATCATGTTATTAGAAATAAAATATCGTAATTTTGCACTGAAATATCATTACCGCTTTCTAAACGTACGAAAAGTAAATCAAAATAAAGTTTATTTAAAAAACAAAGTCCTAATTTACATTTCAAAAATCCAGAACTTACCGATAATCATCACAACGATGTCATTCTTACGATGATGTATCGATCTGAACCAGCGCATGACACACATCATCAGCTGACATGAATTCTCTTGATGTCATTTCGCGTCGCTGGTGTCATTTTCTAAGATGTCAACTCCGGGTGACTGATAGCGTCTCTTTCTTCCAAGGAGATTTCAGATCTTGAGGCGGCAGCGGAGAAGGATGCGATGTTCAGTGGCACTTGAGATTTCATTTCAGACAGAGGCCATTATTTTGGCGAGATCTGGTGGAATTGATTGTTTGGTTTTGAATGTGCGCGTGTGCGTGTGGGTCTACATATGCATATACAGATACATACTTTCTCTCTCTCTCTCTCTCTCTCTCTCTCTCTCTCTCTCTCTCTCTCTCTATCTATCTATCTATCTATCTATCTATCTATCTATCTATCTATCTATATATCTATATATCTATATATATATATATATATATATATATATATATATATATATATCTAAGTATCTATGCCCAGGTAAATTGCGAGAATGATTACCTAAAAAGGTACCACCGGCACTCTCCGTGGAAAGGAACTGGGGACCCTACCACGTACTCACTCCAAGAGCATCACAACATGAAAACTACAATTAAGTATCATGCTGTGACCACGGCGGCTCAGACATGAACCTACCGTTAAAAGAAGGAGATCTATGTATCTATGTATCTCTCTCTCTCTCTCTCTCTCTCTCTCTCTCTCTCATTTTTTAGACATAAGATATCCTTTTACAAGTACAGAAGGCAAATTACACGTCCGTTCCTTCTCCTTCAAAGAGCAAGAACCATTCAAAATATTTAGACGAATGTTTTATATGAATCTGATGAGAGTATATGAAGTAATGCACATAAGACCCAATATAATTCATAAACCAATCGTAAATAACTTCGATTGTAGCAATACACACAAGCGTCGTGAATTACATTGTAAAGAAACAATTACAGTAACTTTGATGAACAACATCACACTTCAATTACAGTTAATACAGCAAACTATCAACATAATTCAAAGAGAAACCCGTGATATCCTCGGCAATGACAACACACGAATTCTCATAATCATAACATGGAGAACCAACTTCAATAACTCGTGTAAAATCTATACGTAATTCTCGGTTTAATATACATTTACTGAACTTCGGTAATAACAACACGTTATTACATCATAACAATCAACAACAACCAACTTTGAGAACTTAGATAAAAGCTTTATATTGATTCAATACATCAAATCACATCATAATATGACATAACCAACACTATATATATTTTCTTTTCTTTTCATTTCTTTTCTTTTCTTTCTTTCTTTCTTTCTTTCTTTCTTTCTTTCTTTTTCTTCCTTTATTTATTTATTATTATTATTTTTTACGTGAAGCCATTCCCCGATAACTTCGCTACGAGGCAACAGCGCACGTAAATCTCGACATGAAATATACAGAACCAACTTCGATAACGCCGATACCTCCATTAACACATCCGGGACTTATTGTTTGCGTGTAAATCCTGTTAACAGAATGATGAAGAGGCGGACCCCAGCGCCGGCAGAGAAAATATTGGCGTTGGAGATGAATTGTTGGTTTATAGAACGCACCCCTACCCCTTCTCCCCCCTCCCTTTCCTCTTCTCCCCCACTCCCCTCCTCCTTTTCCCCCTTCCCCTTCTCCACCCTCCCTTTCCTCTTCTCCCCCCCTCCCCTCCTCCTTTTCCCCCTTCCCCTTCTCCTCCTCCCCTTTTCCCCCTTCCCCTTCCTCTTCTCCCCCTCCCTTCCCCTTTCCCCCCTCCCCTCCTCTTCTCCCCCCTCTTCCCCACCCACTTCTCCCCCCTCCCCTTCCTCTTCTCCCCCTCCCCCTCCCCTTCCCCCCCTCCCCTCCCCTTTCCCCCCTCCCCTTCCTCTTCTCCCCCTCCCCTTCCTCTTCTCCCCCTCCCCTCCCCCTTTCCCCCCTCCCCTCCTCTTCTCCCTCTCCCCCACCCACTTCTCCCCCCTCCCCTTCCTCTTCTCCCCCTCCCCTCCCCTTTCCCCCCTCCCCTCCTCTTCTCCCCCCTCTTCCCCACCCACTTCTCCCCCCTCCCCTTCCTCTTCTCCCCCTCCCCCTCCACCCCCAGTGAAAGCAAAATTTAATGCCGAAAGGAATTTACTCTCATGAAGGAAGAATATCGGCTCCGCGGGCTGTTTGGGGTAATTGCCTTCATGGACCTTCTACTTTGGATAATGTGATCAGCTTCAATTATCATCCAAAATAAATGATGGCATGATGGTATTTTATCGTTATTTTATTTAAATCATTACACTAATGCTATTCACCAGTTAATGAAATTATCTTTGATTAGC
>NC_051422.1:6295229-6307729 GCF_015228065.2 Penaeus monodon
GAAAGTTGGCCTTTCCCACAAGATCAACATTACCTTAAATCTTATCAATGTAAATGGTAGCGTGGCCAAAGTTTAAGGTATTCTGAGTCGATGTGGTTGATATCGAGGTTGCCCTAAAAACACAGTTCCATCCTCAGTTTTAAAAAAATAATAATAATCAATAAAAGACATACATATTTTCCAGGCACCTTTGATGTATAAGAACTGTACACTATGCGGTAATTTACCCTTAAAGCCTGTACTTATCTGTAGAAAGCAGGGCACGACAGCCAACACCTGACGACCTCGTTCCGTCCCAAAATGCAGCGGGAATGAGTGAGTAAGAGGGAGAGAGAGGTTAAAGGTCCTACGCCCTCCCCCCCTTTTATATACTTTTAGGCCTGAGTTGTCATAGACTCTTTACCAGCAATTCTGACTGTTAACCGAGGGAAAACCACATAAGTATGAGGACCACATAGGTATGGGAGACTAACATAATTATGAGAATTTAGGTGCCGCACAAAACAACATAATACGACGTAAGTTCGTCAGGGGCGGCGACGTCAACCAGTATCATAGGGCATCCTCAGCGCGTCCGGGGCGGCGACGTCATCCCGCATCGTAGGGCATCACTACATAATTCCCAAATGGTCATCTGCATTTCTTTCAGTTCGCTTACCCATTCATTAGGAGTTTCCTCCTGGGCTTTAATTGTAACTGGGTTTCGGGCAATTTCGCTTCTCTTCTAAACAAGAGGTGAACGGAGCCTGCCGTTGCATGCGGCGTAGAACTGTACTGAGCAACTGGCTCGGGCACATGATCCGGCCATGTCTTTACAAAAAAAATCCGTGCAAATCTTTCACAACAACCGTTTCCTTTCAGGTGATATGCACTTGTTCTTACTTTATCTACTCCACAACAGTTGCACTACTGTTTGATAAGCGAGATAAGAAATTTTCTGCCTTGATCTAAAAGCTATCTGTCAGGTGCTCCAAACTTATCAAATATTTGTTCCTTTATTATTTTTCCTCTCCTTAGTTGGAAATGCAAACGAACATCTTATAAATACGTCAATTATTATAAGAACATTTTCAATCACCATCCTTTTATCTAAAACCGTGAAATCTATTGCCAGCATCTCCTACGGTCGGCTTGCTTCTATTTTCCCCATGATTACTGTAGGCTTTGGGGTTTCAGTTTTCGCTACATTACATCTCTGATTTGCTACGGCTGCCTACATCCCAATATCCGCAAGATTTGATCAAACAGACCGTTCTGTTTCTCCCTTGATGTCCGAACTGATCTTGGCATGCAGGTCATACTAAGTTTTGCAATTTGGGTGGTAATACAGGCCTTATTCTCCAAGGATTTACCCCGCATTCGCTCTGCCATCTTGAATTATCAGCCTCTCCTTATCCCTGTGCAGCTCCTGAATAATCTTTAAATCTATCACAGATTGCCCATTTTAGCGCCAGTAATTCCAACTTCCGAAAACTGTAGCTTGCCATATTCTTTTCCGATCTCCATCAACCTCTGCTCAAGTAACATAAAGGGTGCAATTTCCCTTTTGGGGCAATACTCCTAGTCCTTTGAAACTTGCATGAAATCCGGGCATCTGAACACAGGTGCTGCTGTTAACATGGTTTTTAATTCGTCAAAAGCCTCTTCGCCTTTACCGTTCCATTCATTGACGATAGACTACCCCGACATTAGACAATGCAACGGTGCAGCCTTTTGGTCAGAGTGCTTGCAAAATTTTCTATAACGAACAAAATCCGATGTATGCCCTGACGTCTCTCACGACTCTTGGTTCCGGCCATGACTTCTGTGCTTGTACCCTTTTTTGAGATTTGATACGCCAAATAAGTTACTTCGGTTGCAAACAATAAACATTTCTTAGGTTTGAATTAAAGTTCGCATTTTCTCATCCGAACACACAAATCCTGTAAACACGCTATATGATCTTCAACCCTCTTGCTGAAAACGATAACATCGTCAAAATAAACAAAAAACAGTGTAGCAAAGATTTCATCCTCCAGTATTCTCTTTATGTACCGCTGAAATGTAATAAGCCTGTTTGACAACCCCATTGGCAAACGTTTGAATTCAGAGAGACCGACTGGCTTACCAAAAGCTGTTTTCTGCTGATCCCTTGGATGCATTTATCTGATGCTATCTCGCAGCTAAGTCTAATGTGGAAAAATATTCCTGACCTGCTAATGCCGCCACGGTTTCATTAATTCTTGGGAGAGGAAATGCATATCTGATGGTAAATTTATTCAATCGGCGGTAATCAGTGCACAGTCTTAGTGATTGGTCTTTCTCACGGAAACAACTGCTGCCGAATAGGGACACACACCTAACTCCTCACACAACTCCCCAGTGTGTCTCTTTATCTCTGTTATTTGATTTGGTGGTATTCTCCTGTAAGGTACCCTAATGGGTTGTTCTGTCGTGAGAGGTATGTCATGGCGAGCTCCCGTGGCAGTCCCTATTGGGTCGCTCTCATTTGCAAAGCCATCGCGGTATTCATTAATATTCTCTCTACGGACGATTTTTGCTTTCTATATAAATGTTCCCGGCATATTTTAATCCCCAGTAAATCTACTACATTACTTTCAATTTCGCATCCTCTGACCTCATTTACTTCTATTACTTTTGCAACCCGCCAATTCCTTCTTTATTTGCACATTTTCTACGACAAATTAGCTACGAGTGCATAACCCTTCCTATTCTTCACGCAGATGGTAATAGGCAATGACACTACCCCTTCTGGCGCCCAACCTTCATCTTCCCCCGTTAACGATTCAATTAATATTTCTTGATTACTCACTTGCCTTAACTGCGGGATACACACAGGTATCACTCGCACACTATATACTGGGAATTATGAGTATTTGGCTTTTCCCCGTTAACGCATATTCGTAATCACACCTCCGACTTCATTTCCTTACTTCTCTCACTTCTTTTATGTACTCCTGCCATTCAATATTACTTACACTGGTGTTACTTAACTCGTACACAACAGGCAACACTGCCGCCACTTCCGACAAGACACTCATTTCCAACACCTGTAGCATGACATTCTCTTCTTTAACGCCATAAATTACTATTGTAGTTACAACACAACCTTTACGGCCTTATAAGCTTCCCCCTGCCGAACTTACTCTAAACTTTGAAGGCGCTAATTTTAATCCCCGAGGACGCAAGTAACTTTCGTAGATGTTACTACGAATTAAGGACACTTCTGCTCCCGTATCACACAGACTGCCTATTTCCACTCCTCGTACTATAACCGTAACTCTTGGAGTTTGCGCGTACACTTTCAAGTGTCCTCCTGCGTTTACTCTTGCTACTAAATAGTAATTCCGTTCATACCCACAATTTACTTCATGATAATCGTGCTCGTGAGGCCCCCCGGGCTGGCGGGCTTTTCTCCCGGCGGGCCTTGCTCGTTTTCCGCCGTTCTCCCCATTTCGTTCGTTTCTACCCTCTGCTGACTGTTGACATACTGTTGACTTCTATCATATTGGTATCTTCTATTACTATACCCAATTCTATTTCTCCCGCTCCGGCACCATGTTGCAACATGACCATTTCTTCCAAATATATAATATCTCTTCCCCTCTTTCGTCTCTCCTTCACTTGCTATTTTCATGTCTTTACTTTCCCTCTGCGTGAAATCTTTCCATTCACACTCCCTCGTCGCCATCCACTCAATCCATTCGTCCAACGAGTCATTTGGTCGCTGCTCCATTCTGTCCTTCAGTTTCGTGTTTCAACCCTAATGCAGGTACTCTCATATTTCTCGCTAAACACTCGCCAATCCAAAAATTCCCAAGTTGTTTCGTTGCCTGGTTCCTTCCTATCAGGAATCCTCTCGTACAACTCCCAAACTGACACTTTCTTCTTACACACTCTCACTAGTCCCCTACGTATATCATGTACACTTCGCCATTCAAACCTATAATTGTACAGTCTTTCAGCTGCTGGTCCTTTGACATGATTTAACACAAATCGTATCTTGTCCTCCTCACTGCCCGGTAATCGTGTTACTGCTCTTTCCACTTTCCTAACCCATTTCCTTACATCTCCTTTCCCCGAGAAACTTTCCATCTTAAGATCCTTTCTGAAACTACATCTTGAATTCAGCTGACTTCTTTGTGAATTGAAAAGGGTCTAACACCCCCTGTGTCTTGTTCCACTAACGTGATTCCTCACAGCCATTCTCCACTCGACTTGACTCTGCAATTGGCAATTCACCCCTAGCTGTCCTCGCACAGTTTCCATCCCATTTAACCCGCACAAACGACAAATACACGAAAACAAAACTAGTGATCAATAATGCCACAATTAACCCTAGAAGTCCTACCATATGTTCTGGGATTTCCATCTCGTCAACTGAACAAATAAAGCAGTGAAAAGGGAACACTCTGCTACCAATGTGAAGGCGGTTAATTTCAGTTTGCTAATCATTTGTTCACTTGCGGGAGATAATAGAAACACCAGAACATTTTAACCAATTTATTAAGACAGAATAATCACATATAATCCTATTCTACAAAGCGTGACTAACACAACACTCACAACATATTAATGATGGTATAGCAGCCAGCGGCCGGCAGACAGATAGCTGTAGGCAGACACAGAGGCCGGTACAGAAAAATACAGCGGTCAGCGAGCAGAAAGCGGCCAGCCAGCAGGCAAGACAGTGACCAACAGGCAAGGCAGCCTATCTCTCCGATCTCGATTCCTATGTACAATTTCATCATATATCGGCTTTGCAATGTCACTTCCCATCACCTTACGTCAGTTTATTTTCCTTCAATTCACTTAAACAGCTGTTTACATGAAATAACCAGTTGTCTCTGAACACAATGCCCGGATGGTCACACAAGTCACGTCTCTTCGGTCCGGAGGCTAGAATCAGGCTGTTTTCAGCCTCCCCCCCTGTTAACTGTGACTATTACTGATTTATTGAATTATTTTTCCATCTTTTCGTGTTTTTCATTTCTTATTTCTTACTGTAGTGTCGTTGGCGAAGTATAAAACATCTTGATATGATAATTGTTGTGTAAACGTTTATTTCTAAATCTGAAATCTCGTGTATTATTTCTAGTGTTTTATGAAAATACGATATATACGACGAATAGGATAAAATTGTTGTATTATATCTTCATACTCTTTCTCTTTCCCTGTTTATCTTTCTCTCTCTCTCTCTCTCTCTCTCTCTCTCTCTCTCTCTCTCTCTCTCTCTCTCTCTCTCTCTCTCTCTCTCTCTACGAACGAAACACTAAACTTCATTACTGTAGTGTCGTTGGCGAAGTTTAAGTCATGTAAAAGGTATGTGAAGCAAGATAGAATGACTTCATTATCCCATCTTCATAATCATCCTATTCTTTTTATCGTTCGCTTTAATGAGATTACGTTTTTTCGCGTTTGATCATTAATAGAGTCGTTAGTTTCTTGATTTTTTCTTTTTCTTTCTTGACATTGTAAACATCCTGAATGAAGGATCCGGGATTACGATTTATGATTAGCGTTTACTAATTTATTACAAAATGATGATAATGATAATAAAAATCATAATGATAATCATAATGATTGCATTATTATTAATAGTAATGATAATTACTACTATCAATATTAGTGATGATGCTAATAATGATAGCAAAAATAATAATGATTGTTAAAAAAGCAATAATAATAATAATAATAATAATAATAATAATAATAATAATAATAATAATAATAATAATAATGACAATGAAAATGATGATGCTGACAATGATATTAATAATAATATAGAATCAACAAGTACACGTACAGAATCACCTATGACTAATTCAACAACAGCACATTTAAAGCACCACAAATTACGTTGGATATGTCTCTTAGACAGAGTACAGGAAAACAGAGCTTTAAATTGCAGTTGCGGGAAACGACTGCATTGTCATTATCAGTATTAATGCATTCAGGAAAGTCGGTTATTATCGTTTGTTTACTGAATAAATCTAGCAACAATAGATAAGGAAACAGCTTAATATGATAATTGTTGTGTAAATTGATTGTTTAAATGTATATAATCTTTCTCGTGTTCTCAACTTAATTGCTTTGCTTAGATGTTCGTGATGATGGAATTTTAATTTATTTTATCTTTTCTTACTGAATAGATCTAGCAACAGGAGATAAGAAAATGTTTCGGCAAGATAAGGGTTGTTTAAGGGTATATATTCTTCCTCGTGTTCTTAATAACTGTTGTGTATCTTGTTCTTTGTTGCAGTGATGTTGTTTCGGTGTTTGTGAAGAAATGGTAGCCATTTTTTTTTAAGGGAGTTCGTACTAAACCTAGCAGGTAATGGGCCAAGGTATAAATCTGGTCTCATGTAATATACCCAGTGTTTTATAGGAATATAATACATGCGAATAGGGTAAAATTGTTATGATATATCGTCGTAAATTTTCTTCTCTGTTTCTCAGTGTCTCTGTTTCTCTCTATCTATCTATCTATCTATCTATCTATCTATCTATCTCTATCTATCTATCTATTTATCTCTATATCTCTTTCTCCATATATGTATCTATTTTTTTTTTTTTTTTTTTTTTTTGACTGTAACCATATGATACTGTATGATAATTGTGTATTTTGATCGATTTTAGCAAGACAATTACACTTTTCATCGTTTTCTGTACCTTTACAAGGCTTATGATTATTTTATTGATGATAAGCTTGCATTTTGTAGTACATTATAATGAAATTATTGGTAGTTATGTGATTGAGTTACGAGTGTAACACTATATTCCATTACTATAGTGTCGGCGGCGAAGTTTAAGTTATGTAAAAGGTATGTGAAGCAAGATAGAATGACTTCATTATCCCATCTTCATAATCATCCTATTATTTTTATCGTTCGCTTTAATGAGATCACGGTTTTTCGCGTTTGATCATTAATAGAGTCGTTAGTATCTTGATTTTTTCTTTCTTTCTTTTTTGGACACTGTAAACAATTCTGAATGAAGGAGGCTTATAATTCAATTTGTCTAAATTCGCTTTCAGTGGCTTATTACAAAGAAAGATAATATTGATTAAAATGATAATAACGATGGCGATAATGATTGTATCATTATTAATAACAAAGTTGATTATGATTAAATCATTAATAATATGATGATAATTATCATAACGGTGTTAACACCACAGAAATATAGAATCACCAAATACGTACAAAAACACACTTGTATTAAGGCAACAGCAGCACACTTAAAGCATTACAAGTCACGTTGGATAAGTTTCTAGGGTCGAATACAGGAAAACAGAGCTTACCACAGGAGGTACGAGAAACGACTACATTGCCATTATCAGTATTAATACATTCAGGAAAGTCGGTTATTAGCGTTTCTTTACTGAATGGATTTAGCGGCAATAGATAAGGACACATCTTAATAAGATAACTGTTGTGTAAATGTATATATTCCCGTGTTCTTAGCTTAATTGCTGTGATTAGATTTTTGTGATGATTTTTTTTTTTTTTTTTTTGGGGGGGGGGTAAGGGAATTCGTTCCATTGTATGGTATTAAAGCCTAGCGGGGAGTGTGTCTATTTGTAAATCTGAAATCACGTGTGTTAATTCTAGTGCTTTTTAAGAGTATAATTTATACGGACAGGGTAAAGTTGTGATATGAATCCTTGCTTTTTCTCCTTCCCTGTTCTTCATTGTCTCTGTCTGTCTGTTTGCCTGTCTGTCTGTTGTCTGTCTGTCTAACTGTCTGTCTGTCTAATTGTCTATCTGTTTCTGTTTCATTCTCTAACTTTTTCTCCGTCCTCCCCACCCCCTCTCCTTCCCTATACACATTATATATATTGCATTTAACCAATATATATACAGGCCACTGAAACTTTCTGGTTCCAAACACAAAAAAACGCACACCCACACGCACACACACACACGCGCACACAAACACACACACGCACGCACGCACGCACGCACGCACGCACACACACACACACACACACACACACACACACACACACACACACACACACACACACACACACACACACACACACACACACCCGCAAACACAATACACACATATAAATATATATGCCAGTATACATATATGCATGCATTATGCATATAAATCTGTTGCATTTGCATAGGAGAGCGAGATGTCATTCCGCAGAAATATCGCCATTTGTGACAGTACATTCGTGGCCGTGACGTCACAACTGTGCATATTTATGAAGGTTAATTCGTTTGCTTTTTAAAACCACTGAATGCTCGTGTCGCCGCTCCTGGTTTCGGATTAGGCAAGTCCCCCCTTGAGGTCGTTATGATTGCAATATATTGTACGGAGGTATTTGATTACCCAGGTGCTGGCTTGTTTATATGTCAGCTTAGTATTTTATTTTATTTTTTTGTATTTTTCTCCACTTACGATTAAGGCAAATGTAAGTGCTATTATTTATTCATTTATTATTATTATTATTATTATTATTATTATTATTATTATTATTATTATTATTATCATCATTATTGTTATTATTATTATTTATTTATTTTTATTTATATATTTATTTTAAGTCCGCTCTTACTAAGTGTGCAGCCTTGTTCCCCGTTCTGAAATCATTACTTTGCACACATTGCAAGCATTGCAGCACATGACCTTTCTCATTAATCAGGATTTTTTGCGCTTGAAATTTAATGTTATTCGTTTATAACATTTTTGGATATTGCGAACACGCGCGGTGGTACACACTCACGCGCTCGAATTAACTCCCAAACACACACACACAACAACGGGCACACACACACACACACACACACACACACACACACACACACACACACAACAAACAAACAAACAAACAAACACAGGCGCGCGCGTATAAGTACAAATACAAGTACACGTAGACAAACACAAACACACACATACCCCTCCCCCCCTCACACACGGTTGTATACTTTATTATTGTAAAAGTAATGATGGCGATTTGATATCAGTAATGATTTAGAGCATCATTAAAACTGCAATACGGAAGATAGAGACGGAGGTAAAGATGAAGATTATAATGGCAATGATGAAAAAAAAAAAAAAATTGTAAGAACGATAATAATATTAATAATAATAATGGGGATAGTGGTAATGATACCTATGATGATCAGAGTAGTGATAGCAAGAGGAATGATAAGGATGATGAGTAGAATGATGATAGTGACGATGGTGACGACGTTGTTGATGATGAAAATGATGGCGATAATGATGATGAAAATGATGGTGATGATAATTATAATGGTGACGATGATGATTTTACTGCTACTACTACAACTACTGCAGATAATGGTAGTAAAAATAAGAACAATAATAAATATGACATTCACGATGACTGTATTAATGATAATGACAATGAATATGATAATGATATTAATATTGATAATAATGATGATAACAACAATAATAATAACAACACTAACAATAACAAAAACAACAATAATATTAATAACAATAACGATGATACAATCTCAGTGATAGCAGTATAAAACGTCAAGTAAAGCTAAATGACTGGTGCGTGAGTGCCAAGCTAAAAAGAGAATCTGTAACGAAAGTGGTCTCGGGTCTTAGTGTAAGAGAGACTAATATATATATATATTACTCATAAGACTAATATATATATATATATATATATATATATATATATATATATATATATATATATATATATTTTGTGTGTGTGTGTGTGTGTGTGTGTATACGACAATAAACTCCGAGGCCGGATAATCAGAAACATCGTGAATATTTTCTTTCGCATTAAAAAAAAAATTGTCGAATATTATATTCTAAACATATTATAATTATCTACACATCATACTGTAAATAGTTTTACTTACTCAAAAACACTTACTTTTTCACTCATTATACTGAGCAAATGTTAAAACAAAATTCAGAGACACCTGTTGCAATTTTAAGTCACTCTTGGTTCTAATTTTGTAAAGTCAATGGTTATAACATATTGATCAATTTTCATCTGTTGGATTCCTTTCCTGTTGTGGATGTCATCGTTAGAGATCGACTCATGGAAACCACATACTATTGTATGTCATCTCCCGACTCGTGGTGTACCAGTTGGAAATGTGGGGAGCTGTACATATAGATATACATATACACATCAATATGTATACCTGTATTCATATTTCTATATCTATCTATATGAATATATATTATAAACAAATGATTTGGTTGTTTCGAAATTACCACCTTTAAGAAAACAAGTGAATATACGCGTTTTCGAGACATGACCGAATTACATCTGACACTGATTAAGTTGCTCTGAGTTTACATGATTCTGGTGCTGTAAAGATGTTACTGAAATGGAGTGGTTCCGCCGGCCACTTTTTTTTTCTTTCCTTTTTTTACGTTTCTCTCGCCATCTGTCGTTTATGGCAATTTTGCAGAGAATGATTAAGTAGCAATTTCCTGTATCTCTTTATTATTATTATTATTATTATTATTATTATTATTATTATTACTATTATTCCTTTCGCTCTCTGCATTGTTGTGTAACATATAATAAAATCTCTCTCTCTCTCTCTCTCTCTCTCTCTCTCTCTCTCTCTCTCTCTCCCTCCCTTAAAAAGACACTACCAAAGACACTACCAACTTTCAAAAGATCTACAGCCATGCAGTTCCTTTTACAAGAGAGTGGTAATATGCTGCAAGGCAAGAACAAGGATATTAGCATTTTGGGAGCCATTATTAACTTCAGAGGTACTTTATGATGCATCCAGTATTCTTTAGCAGCGTTTTTTCTTTCTCTTCTTTGTATTATTATTTTTCGTCTTTTTCTTTTTTCTTTTGCTTTTTTGAAAAAAAATCTTCCTGTCTTCTTTATCTTTCCTCTCATTTTTTCTTCTATATTTTACTTTTTCTTCTCCTTTTTCATTGTCTTCTCTACATTTCTCTTTCTTCTTTTTCAATTTTCTTTCGACCTTTTTCTTCTTTTTTTTCATCCTTATATTTTTATTCTATTAATTTTCCTTTACTATTTCTTTCCTATCTTTTAGCATACGATGCGATTCGAAAATAATGAAAATACAATCCCCTGTCTGAGACTCTGTGCAATATATCTGAAAAATATCGCGCTCTAATTGGCTAGCCGGAGTGTATCATATTGCATCAAGGTAGTGGCATACAATTTGATACCAGAGATGTTTCAACAGGTTTCAATAATGTGCGTGTAAAGGGAAAATGTATCAAAGTATAGCAAATTGTTAGGAGTTTCGGAAATGCTACAAAAAAGGCCTCTTGTGTTAAAAAGAAAACACAGCACATGGATTATAGGGATTAGTTCATATGTTAAAATTCCATTTATATATTCCACTGCGTTTGAGTTACAACTGAAATGGAGCTGTGATGACTAAGAGAACATGGAAGATAGCTGAGGTTATGAGAAGCTGCCTGCTGAGAAATGCTGGTTGGTAAATAATGGTTAATGAGAATTACATGAACATGGTAAGAGATAAGTAACTGGTAATAAATGGACTGTCACTCGAAGATTAAATCTAATGAGAGGAGATGCTTGGTGATATTAAAGTGTCGGTAATTTGAAAGATGCCTTTGATAAATAATGGTTACAATATGCTGCAAAGTGAGCATAGGGAGATCACCATGCTTGTCTCTCCTTATGATGACAATATATAAAATGATTAATTTGTTGAGTATATTTGTATTCTTATTATAAAAACTGACACTTTACTGTCATTGAAACGTGCATATAATATGTTTTTTTAAGGAGTTCGAGGTTGATATTTCATTTTTTACTTGTGACCTGTGAATTTGACTGCCCCCCTTTCCCTAGAAATTAGAATAAATAAATAAATTTTAAAAAGTCAGCAATACCCAAAGGTTTATGTTAGTAACATATGGCCATGCTATGGTGACAGGGTGCCTAACCCTGTAAAAAGATCTCAGAACATTAAAATTATTCCTATCTAGGTTTTATTGGAAATAGATTCCAAGTCGGGTGGTTGAAAGCAAAAAAAAAAACAAAATCAGCAAGATCAAAATATTCAGCAAGCTTTTTGCTCAAAACGACGTCTATATAATACGATATAATATTACAATTACACTGTGTGTGATATTACACTATAATATTACAATACACTGTTGAGAATGCCGATTGGTTTTACAAACAATAAACTTGAAGGGGAAAAGTAAATTAGGTAATTCTTTTTTAATAGATTAGGTAATAATTCCTAGAGAAAGAGAATGAGAACAACAAAGGAATCCTTCGATTTTAAATAGTTAATCATAGATATTAATTGTAATATTATATAGTAGTGTAATTCAGTGTCTATGATGAAAATGAAGATGAAGATGGTGTTGATAATGATAATAATTATGAAGTTGATAACAATAATGATTAATGATTAAAATTGTGGTAATTAGAAAGAGAGAAAGAAAGAGAGCTTCGTGTGTGTGTGTGTGTGTGTGTGTGTGTGTGTGTGTGTGTGTGTGTGTGT
>NC_051422.1:6317729-6320229 GCF_015228065.2 Penaeus monodon
GTATGGCAGAAAAAAAATACATTATACGAAAAAGCAGGCATCTTATCAATAAAAAATAAGGCAAATATTTTTGGTTTATTGACACAATATCATATTCTGCTAATCATCTGCTCTCAAAATTTCAAGATTTATGTTTGAAGGAGGTTCCCTTTTTTTGTCTTTTTTTAAGGACTTTTAAAATATTTCCCCCTGCTTGGACTCGGCAAATCGGCTATTGATACCATAAATAAATACTGTAATTGTTGTTGCTATTTACCTGTATACCATTAAGATCACGAACATTAATATCGAAATCTACTACTTTCCATCCATAGCCACTCAAGACAATAGCTTTAAAATAGTAAAGATTATATATTTCACATGAATACTGTATGAATATAGTCTAACGGGCAGAAATACAGTGCGGAATTATTTTCTTCTACATCATAAACCTTTAGAATATTAAAAGCTTGTACCTAAGTATGCTATTTCTTTTTTAAGCGCATACTCTCCACGCTGCAATCCGACACGAAAGATAAATCGTAATATTAAAGTGATAATAACAGGTTTTATGTATCCCATGCTTATTCACACCCCATCCCGCAAACCAGAATTCATTTTTGCTCTGTTTAGCCCAATAAAAACAACAACAACAACAAAAACATCCAATATGGGGTTTAGTGCGACGCAACAGCTGCATCCATTATGGACAAGTGTTCAAAAGTCTATAAATAAATGCAATAGAACAGCAAATGTACATAAATGTCGAATATTAGGTTTTAGGGATGAGTGTGTTTGACAACGGAAAACACGTCCATAACACAGGAAATGCACACATAAATTTGTTGTGTTTCGCATGAATCACAGATCATGTTTTACATTGTGATTATTGGACGAGAGGGCAGTTTAGTCAGTGTATCTCCTGTGATTAGTTTTAGTTTTTTTCTGCGTGCAGACAAATTGTCTAATATACATTACAGTATATCAGCTGTACACACATCGTGTAATGAGGATAACGAATGGGCTGCCAGCAAAATGAGAGAGATAAAAGATATATATATATATATATATATATATATATATATATATATGTATATATATGCATATTTGTACATATTTATGCATATAGGTATGAATATTTATATTTGTATAAAATATATATGTATATAGTTTATATATATATATATATATATATATATATATATATATATATACATGTATATATATATATATATATATATATATATATATATATATATATATATATATATATATATATATATGTGGTGTGTGTGTGTGTGTGTGTGTGTGTGTGTGTGTGTGTGTGTGTGTGTGTGTGTATAACGATATATATATATATATATATATATATATATATATATATAAAATATATACATACATATATATATATATATATATATATATATATATATATATATATATATATATATATATATATATATATATACTTATATATACTTATATGTATTATATATAATATAAATGATATATTTATACATATATGCATAAATTATATATATAAAATATATATGATATATCCATACATTTATACATACATGTATATATATATATGAATATATTTTGTATATATATACATATATATATATATATATATATATATATATATATATATATATATATATATATATATATATATATGTGTGTGTGTGTATATATATATATATATTGTAGTGAACGCGGGAACGAGCGCAGCGCCGAGACGCCTGTTAAGACGCAGAATAACAATTTGCGTATGCAAACGAGCTCGCACTGTCTTGGAAGTGGCGAGTATTGCCCGTATATACACACCCCTCGTTCTGCCAAGACAAAGCAGAGAGGGAGAGAGAACGAACACGGCCACTCCACGGTTTACCTGTCCAGTCCTGTCCAGCGAAAATTATCGTAAGCATATGGAAAAATCTCCGAGAATTACGAAGTGTTGCTTTTGTAAATATACCGTTTACCTTGGCTTTATTCTTTTCTCTTTACAACCATATTCAAATTGTAACCTGGAGCCTCCTAGAAAACATGAACAGCAAATATCGGATTGATAATTAAATAAATAAGCTAATACTAATGGTAATGAAATATTAATTAAGTTGTCACAATTTAAGGTAATTAACAATACGGAAATGAAAAATAACATAACCTAAAATACCTAAATTGTAAAAATCTTCACAAATCATAAGATGAGTATCTTAGTACAAAGACCTTTTGCCACGCCTACCACACAAATTCATTTTGTTATACGACTATATATATATATATATATATATATATATATATATATATATATATATATATATATATATATATATATATATATATATATATATAATCTACACACATAAACACACACACACACACGCACACGCACGCACACACACACACACACACACACACACACACACACACACACACACACACACACACACCACACACACGCACACACACACACACACGCATATTATATATATATATATATATATATATATATATA
>NC_051422.1:6330229-6337729 GCF_015228065.2 Penaeus monodon
AAGCCTTAGTAAGATCCAATTCAGAGAAATATTTACATCCTGAAAATTTATACAAGTCTTCTTCCATAGTGCAAGCTGGCTCAGCATGGAAATTAGTTACAGAATTAACAGCTCGATAATCTATAGCCATACGGTAGCTACCATCTGACTTTTTGACCATGACTACTGGAGACGAATGGGGAGAGGACGATAGCTGTATAATCCCTTGTTCAAGTAATTGGTCAACTTCAGCTTCAAAGTGGGCTTTTAGATGTATAGGAATGGGGTAAATCTTAGACTTAATACGTTCTGTGGTGTTAACTTCAATCTCATGCTCCAGGGTGTTGGTACAACCAGGAATTAGTGAAAATACATCCCGGAAATTTGTAGTTAATGATTGAATATCAGATTTCTGCTCTGCTGAAAGATCAGAACAAACATCCGGTTGGTCATTCTCAGGCAAACTGGACTTCTCCATTAGAGGTTAATGGAAAATTACAATCACTCAATTCAGTATCTTCTAGAATGCAATTCTGAACTACTTTTGGGTTTGTTTCGACATCTATCTTACTTTCTTCGTCCATAACATTAGGTTGGCAACTTATGGCTCTCCTATGATACTTCTTTAATAGGTTTGCATGAAGTAACTTGGGTTTTCCACCTTCATCAATAAGATAATTTACCTTGTTACGGCACTCAAGAACAGTATATGGGTCATTCCAAGACATGAGCAATTTGTTAGTGTTATCAGGGAGGAGTACAAGGACTTCCTCGCCTGGCCTAAACTTCCTATCCTGAGATTTTAAATCAAAGTAAGATTTGAATTTGGTGGAACTGATCTCAGCATTTCGAGCTACAATTTTAGCACACTCTTCCAACTTATCTTTTAATTCGATGACATATTGGAAAGAAGATCTATCATCCTCCTTTATGGTTGTGTCTTCCCACAAGTCCCTTAAAACTGAAAGTGGCCCCCGGACTGTTCGTCCATAAAGTAGCTCGAAGGCTGAAAACCCTGTTCGATCGCTAGGAATCTCTCGCATCGCAAACAATGTGGGGACTAGATATCGGTGCCATGCACGTGGTTTGTCACTACATAATTTCCTTAAGGAGGCTTTTAGAGTTGCATGAAAACTTTCCACCCTTCCATTCCCACTAGGGTGATAGGGAGTAGTAAAGAGTGGCTTGACTCCCAATAATTTATGTACTTCTCCCATTAGTTGGGAAACAAATTGTCTTCCTCTATCAGACAAAATTTCCCGAGGTATACCAACCCTTGAAAATATCACCAGAAGGGCTTCGGCTACAGATATGGAATCAGTCTCTTTAAGAGGCAGTGCTTCTGGAAAACCGGCGGCAAAATCAATCAAGGTTAAGATATAACGGTGACCCTCAGAAGATGGAGGAGAAAATGGACCTACCAAGTCAATAGAAACACGAGAAAATGGTTCCGTTAAAATAGGCATAGACTTTAATGGCACTGGTCTTACTCTACCCTTAGTTGACATCCTTTGACACTTGTCACAAGACTTACAGAAATCCCTGATTTCAGCCCCCATGTTTGGCCAATAGAAATGGTCTTTAATGCGCATTTCTGATTTCCGATGAGAGAAATGGCCAGCCAAGGGGCTCTCATGACCTACCGAGAGAATGATAGCTCTACATTCACTGGGTACTACTAGGGAAGATTTGCCTAATCTTTCATAATGCTTTGAAGCAACACAAGTACGGTAAAGCAGACCATTTCTTTGCTCATACTTAAATTCTTTACCGTCTCGCATTTTATCAAGTTCTTCAGACTTCACTTTTTCCCACAATTTGGTCAGAGAATGACATTCTGCCTGCAATTTAGCAAATTCCTCAGGGGTAACTTTAAGGGGTTCAATCTTTGGTAAGACTAAAGGGTGAAACCTTTTTACTTTAGAGGATCTAGTTTGAATTGCACATGAATAATCAAGAGGCGCATTATTTGAATGTTGAGGTACATTTAAGTCAAAATCTGGAGATAATTTGGGATTATATGCCCCTGGTACATTCCCAACCAAAATACTGCAAAATTGAATTGGTGCTCTCACCACATCAACCCAACCTTCAAAGTATGGACATTTCAAAAAGCATTTAGTTTTGGGGAAATAATCCAGCCGGCCAAGATAATCTTCTATCCCCACCAGATCAGTGCTAGAAACATCAACATCAGGTAACAACTTGTCAGATACAATAACACATGTGCACCCCGTATCTCTGAGAATAGTGGAGACCCAAGCCCCATTCAAGGTACCAGCTGTCATAAACTTTGAATTTCCTCTGTCATTTAGACTAAATCCGACTTTATGAGTTGGAACTGAGGAGTACTGTTTGTAAGCTAAGGGATTTTTAGGACAGCGAGATCTTGTATGTCCAATGTCACCACACCCATGACACTTAACAGATGAAAAATCTCTTTTCAAAGTTGGCTGAATTGGAGTCGGGGGCTTTGGAGCCACACTTCTCTTACCTTGGTCAAAGGATTGATACGACTTGGGGTAGGCACTATGAGCAGATACCCAATTATCCGACAGGCTTACCGCATCAGATAAAGAGGAGACGTTGTGTTCTTTCACATATACTCGCAGATCTGGGGAAATGGAAGACATTAGTTGGTCCAGCAACATAAAATCACGAAGAGATTCATAATCTTTGGTGATGTCGCATGCATCCACCCAATAGTCAAATAACCGTCCAAGTCGAATAGCAAATTGCTCATATGTTTCCCCACATTTTATCTTAGCAGTTCTAAAATCATTCCTATAACTTGCGGGAGTTTTACTATAACCCCGTAAGAGAGCTTTTTTCAACAATTTATAATCAGACGTTATTTCTGGAGGCAGTGAGGTGTATATATCAACTGCTTTTCCAGTCAACAAACTTCCCAGTCTGATAGCATAAGTTTCTTCTCTAAAATTTAACAAGCTGGCAATGCGCTCAAACTTGATTAAGTATGAAGTCATATCTTCCCCATCTTTAAAAACTGGTAAGCAAGGGCGCGAAGCGCCATCAAAAAGGACCGAAGTGAATGAGCTGGCTGAAGGATTGTTTAACCGAGCCATCTGAAGCTCATGTTCAAGTTTAACCTTTTCTTTCTCCGCTTCTAATTGTTCTTTCTGAAATGCTCTTTCTTTTGCTCTCTCCTCCCTTGCAAGTGTCTGTTGACTAATGACATACTGAGCAATATCATTTCCTTGAAGGCCTAACGCCTCAGCCTGAGCTTTCAACACATCAAAATTAAAATCTGCCATTATCACATTAAAATCAAGAATATCAAATTAAAGTAAACTTTACTGCTGACCAACGGACACGTACAAAGAATATTTGTCCAAACAAAAAAAATTAACCACTAGAGGAGCCTTTGCTCGCACCTAGCACAACAAAATTGGCCTCAAAAGACCGAACTCACCGACATGACGTCAATACCTGGACATTCAGGAGAATACTCGTTCTTCCCCTCAAGAAGATAAAGATATTCACTCACTACCTGAAGTCCAACCTGTTTGATTCACCTCCGGGCCCCAAGGACGGTAAACCATGAAGGGGAAACCTTCCCGCAACATCCACAAAAAACAACAACCTTCACGTACTGCCTCACAGCACTGAAAGTATGACACTATTAACAATAAGGTATGAAAGTCACTGTTCTTATCGAGAACTTGCTCCTCAAAACGAGTAAATCCTTGAATCCTGGCAAGGTCGCCACATGTAAATACCACCCAATGTAGCCGAAACAATTTAATAAAGGATAATAACCGCATATTCACACTAAATATATATATATATATATATATATATATATATATATATATATATATATATATATATATATATATATAATATATTTACAGTATGTATATATATACATACTAATTATCTATCTATACTGTACGTATGTATTCATACATTATTAATTTGGACACCTTTATGGTTATAAACTATGGAAATGTTGATGACATTTAGAATAGGAAATAATTCCAGAAAAGGAAAATATAAATGACTTATAACACATTAATATCTCAATGATGATTATAAAACAGAAAATTGCAAGACCATTGTAATTGGTGTGACGCCGTATATAACACTAGGCACCAGTAGTACTCCAAGTTATTATTACTGGTGATATTGCTATACTGAGGCAAATTTTGTCGTTAGTGTTACTTTTAATGGTAGTAGAACTGTAAGGGAAACTATCTGTTAGGATATTGTTACAAAATTTCCCATAGCATTAATGTTTGTAATGTTACATAAATTAACTAAATTGTTAAGGGAAGGCTCCTGATAATGACAATATTGCAGAATAAAATGATACATTGCATTGCACTCTTAGAAAGAAGGGTAATAGAGTACAAAATTATACGGGATGTTAGTGATGTTCTGTTAATTGTTCGAAGGTAGAACGCTGAAAATAAAGCGAACATTAAAGTAATAATCAGCTTTATCATTTGAATTATTATGAAAATCGTATGAGTATTCATTCCGATACAATTATCATATGCAGTAATTACACAATTGAGTTAGAAAGTACATTTCCTGAAGAGAACTCAGAGTTACCTTTAGTATTGGAGAGGCTTTTTATTTTATTTTCTTGTTTTTATTTTCTTCTTCTTCTTCTTCTTCTTCTTCTTCTTCTTATTATTATTATTATTATTATTATTATTATTATTATTATTATTATTATTATTATTATTATTATTATTTCTTTTTTTTTTAATTCCAGTGACATTGTAAACATAAAACCAATGCATCCCTATTCGCATCACGGACCCATAATTTAGCATAGAGAAGATAAAAGAGAGAAAACGAGAAAGATAGAAAAAGAAGAGATTAAGAGAAAGAGAATGAGGAAAAAGAGAAAAGGAAGATTAAAGAAAGAGAAAGAGAACGAGAAGAGAAAAGAGAGAGAAAGAGAAAAAGAAGAGAAAAAAAGAAAAAAGACGAGGAAAAAAATAAAAGAGAGAGACAGGAGGAATAATTATTTTTTTCTCTTAGATGAGAACAACTGTCGAAATGCCAATGATTTTTTATTTCAAAAATGAACTTTGTTTTTTCTATTTGATTGTAGATCTTTTTCCATTACCCATACTCCTTTTGGAACATATTTGAGGCTTATTAGGAGAGGGAAAAGAAGGAGAAGGAAGGGAAGGAGGAAGAGGAAGAGAACGAACAGAAGAAGAAAAAAGAAAAAGAAGGAGGAGGAGGAGAAGGATAAGAATAAGAAGAAAATGATGAATAAATAGGGTTACGTTCCATAGACTTGATGTTTTTTACGATGCCAGAACAGGATAATAAAGGAGGGGAGAGCATATGTTCTCCAGTAGGTTCCTGTTCTCCAAACTCTTTCTTAGACTTAATCATCTCGCAGCGCGCTTGGAAAAATAAAATTTCTCGCTTAAAAAAAGGAAAAAAGAATAAATAAATAAATAAATAAAATAAAATAAAATAGATTAACAAAGGGTCATGGTAGTCGTTTGTTCTCTTCTGCTGTTCTCCTCAGGTCAAGAACATTTCCTCTCACGGAAGAACTTGTGTACAACAGAGGCATTTCACGCTTGTTATCTCCCAAAGTTTCTCTCTCTAAGGCAGTCTTCATTGTTCACCTTTCATACTGTTCATCTTATTCATTCTAAGGCTTAAGCAGCTTTATAGGCTTTGGTTTACTTCAGTTATAGGGAAAAGATGATAATAATAGAACATGTTCTTTATAGAGTTTGTATCAATGTATTTTCAAGTATTTTTTACTTAATTTTCTGTAAGCCTTTTAATTCTTTATTTGTTATGCTACATATGTGAAAGCTACAAATTAAGTATATTAATAAGTTTGTCCCAGGTTTGTTAATAAACGTTAAGATAATGGTGTTAATGTTGATAATAATAAAGTGACTGATGAAAATAATTACATCATAGAATGTGCATCGCCAAAAAAAAAAAAAAAAAAAAAAAAAAAAAATACACATTAATCTGTGTCCAAAATACTGCCGCGTAAATAACACAGCTCCTCGTCTGAAGCAACGCTGATGAAATAAAATTTTAAAAATGCGATTCATCTTCAAACACTTCTATTACCTAGTTTGGCAGCTATAGCGCTCTCATATCAACTTACCGACAGCCTTTCATGTTTATATCTTCTTTAAAGCACCAGGAAGCAGCTGATGCTAAGTGATCAGCGATAGCCGAGAGCTTCCCAATCCCTCTGGGGGCTTGCAAGTTGCTGGAAAGAAAAGCCAACAATTTGCTCGGAAAGAGGGTTCATGAATAGCAAATGATGACTGCACTGCAAGACCATGCAAGTTGTTAGCCTCGCGCTCAAAGGCAGAGGGAACTTCATTTCTGAAGCTCCTGCTAATCTCGAGGATCTGGTGTTGCAACTTTCAACCCGAAGGCGTTCATTTCAAAGGGAATTAGAGGCGGAAGAAATTCAATTTTGGAATTTATTTATATGATACCATATGTATTTGCTTATTTTTCAGTCCATTGCTTTTTGTCTGTCTCTTTATTTCCTTATCTCACTCTTCTTCCAGAAAGAACAGCTAAATGATAAAGTTTTCAACGTGTTCGTATATAAGATATATATATATATATATATATATATATATATATATATATATATATATATATATATATATAATATATAGAGAGATAGATAGATAGATAGATAGAGAGAGAGAGAGAGAGAGAGAAGAGAGAGAGAGAGAGAGAGAGAGAGAGAGGGAGGGAGGGAGGGAGAGAGGTTAAGTCACGGTGGTTCACATGAGACAGAGAGACAGACAGAGAGAGAGACAGACAGACAGATACAGGAAAACAGAGAGAAGGAGACAGACAGACAGACACACAGGCAGGCACACAGAGACAGGCAGAGTGGTAAAAGTGAAAGGACAGAAAAATGGAAAACGGTAAAAAGATTATGTCGACGCTACAACATCCTACAGTTTTGTGACGTTAGCCCCCTCGCCTACACAGCGCATGTAGTAATGTCAACCTTTTAACAGCATTGAGTCATATATATGTTTCCTTGCTAGAGAGGTAGTTTAAGAGTTGCATACGAGTTATATAACCTGATCATATACAATAGCCTCAGGATCTATACATGGTGAGATAAGTACTTGTAATATTATGACCGATGAACAGAACTCATTGTGACAAGCTATGAAGTTGTGAAGTTATTCGGTCTTAATCCTATGTTGTTGTTTCTTCTATATTGCAAATGCGGTAGCTCGTGTAATATCTGCCGTGCAACTACAAACTTTAGATAGGTCTTAGTATTATCGCCTCAAAACACATGATTATGATAAAGACTGGTTAGGATAACGATGATGAAAGAAATATAGTATCAAATGTTTGTTCTGAAATGACTCAACGCCAATATGTTCAAAGAATCCCAAGATTTCTTACTGGAAAGAAAAGAAAAACGTTCTTTAGAACACAACTTAAGCCTAAGTCAGAAGCGCTGAAGCTTTGACGTCAACATTATCAAACAACGTACTTTCAGCACGATAA
>NC_051422.1:6342729-6345229 GCF_015228065.2 Penaeus monodon
AAAAAAAAAATAAATAATAAATAAAATAAAAAAAAAATGCGAATCATTTTATCCTTACAGGGCTATAATACATGCTTAGGAGGATTCCCAGTAGTTTCTCGATTTCTGTTTGTACAATGCTAATACCGCAAAAAATATATGATACTGAATTTGAAAAAAATAATATATAAAATCCAGGCATTTTGTTTGATTAAATATTATTTGTTATATATAAATATGTTCCTCTTCCATTTAATTCATGTTTGTTTATACTTATCAGCTTACTGGCAAAAAAAAAAAAAAAAAAAAAAAACTTTTGATATGGCCTTCTCAGAGATCATCTCTTTTGAAAATACGAGTTTATAATGGTCTATATATCAGTTTTACTCAAATATACATGGTGATATATCTTGAAACTCGTAAAACAGGCTCCGAAATTCTGCCCCCTTGTTTGCCTACGATCAAGCTCATGCAACATAAAAGGTCTTCGCAACGTCTGTGAAAATAAGACCATTAGAGGTAGCAGAAACAAGCAATTGCAACACATAATGGAGAGGTTAATGGTCGGGCAGTTCACATTCAGTAAACACATCGAGAATATCTGGGTTTGAAGCGTGTAAAAGGATTTGGATGCGTCGGCTGAATTTTTTTTTTGACTATGCAGGATGATGATGATGATGATGATGATGATGATGATGATGATAATGGTGATGGTGATGGTGATGATAATGATGATGATGATGATGATGATAATGATGATGATGGTGAGGATGATGATGATGATGATGATGATGATAATGATATGATGATGATGATGATGGTGAGGATGATGATGATGATGATGATAATGATGATGATGATGATGATAATGGTGATGATGATGATGATGATAATGATGATGATGATGATGATAATGATGATGATGATGATGATGGTGAGGATGATGATGATGATGATAATGATGATGATGATGATGGTGAGGATGATGATAATGATGATAATGATGATGATGATATTGAAAATGAAAATGATAATGATAATGATTATGATGATAATAATCACGATCATGATAATTATAATGGTAGTGTTGACGGTAGACTGATTGGTGCTGGCGGCAATAGATATAACGCAGAGTAAATAAAAGATTGGTAATAGCATAGATCTGGCAGGTTGTCTATAATAATGCATGTATGTATGTATGTAAGTATGGATGGATGTATGTATGTATGTATGTATGTATATATATATACATGTATGTATGTATGTATGTATGTATGTATATATATATACATGTATGTATGTATGTATGTATGCAGGGTGCACACAGGAAGCAAGTGATAATGAAAGAATCGCATGAACTTTCCATTTAAAGGGAATAGAGGTTTGAAAGTTTTATGAACGAAGGAATATGTGTTGTATGATACATCGTCCGATTCCTCTATCTTATTCGTGTTCTATAATCCCGTAATGGATATTGCCTGCTAAGATTTGTTCGCGTCGCTCACTGCAAGAATGAAATAGGAATATTATAGATAAGAGAGTATATCGGAATCTCAAAGATATCACACACAAACAAACAAACACATAAACACACACACACACATACACACACACACACACACACACACACACACACACACACACACACACACACACACACACACGCGCACACACACACAGACAAATATATATATATATATATATATATATATATATATATATATATTTAGCTATTTCTGTTTCAAATAACATAAATAAAACGAAAATAATCATTAAAATTCCTTGATAAATATCTAACGCCGATAAAAATTATTTATATAAATCGAAAGATGAAAATAAAACATGCAAAACGAATGAGTATTATTTACACGATACATTACAGATCACTTCATAAGACCATTCAACGGAAACCTATAGTAAATTCATTCAAAAATTTCAATGAATTCTATTCATTATCTTGTCATTGTTACATTTTCCACGAATATGGACCAAAGTCAGAGTAATGACCTCAGTTATCTTGCTTGCATTCGTGCATAATGAATGTAAAAGCGTTATTCTTTCGATTAACTGGAAATCAAGGAGATATAGGATGTTAACAGCATTTAAGTTTAACAAAAGTATAACAAGCTCCTTAAAACTACTTGTCTCCTGTACCAACGGATTAACAGTCATCTAAGTCCGTTATTTTAACAAGAAAACCGAAAACAAGAAAACATGAAACCCTCAAAAACCGAAAATAAAATAAATTCATAGTGATATGAATAACAAAAAAAAAAACTGGTTTATTGTTACGATACAATACAAATCTTCCACAAACCACCAACAGCGTAACAGTCCACAATGAGGTTTGTTAATCATATTTCCATATGTGGAACATTCTCTGAAATATTTCCCGATTGAAATAATCAGTTTACATCCCATTTAGAGTCGAAAAATACACGAAAGCTAACCGCCAAATCACCATATATCACGATTAACATTTAATGTATATAATGATACCTTAGATATATGTTTTAAGGCT
>NC_051422.1:6355229-6367729 GCF_015228065.2 Penaeus monodon
GCCTCTTGTCCTGGCTGGTTGTGACAGCGGATCAGAGACAGAATCACGGCTCTTTCCAAAGCATTTGCGAGGCTTTTCGACGCTAACGACTATCCCTTTCACTCGATCGGATCCCGTATGTACTTTCCTTTTGATGTACAGTTATAAACAAATATATTAATTTAGAATATCATGGCAATAGTCGAGGAATTGTAATATGCTACACGAGGAGAGAATATTATTAGTTACGGGGGCCTGCTTGTGATCCTTTACACTACACATTGTAGTTATCAAAGCACCTATTAGTTTCCTCTAAACCAGGTGCGTAAGGGAACTGGGTGGTTAGCTTCAGCTTTGTCAACTAGCCGTTCAATTTCTCCTTTTTCTTTTCGATTTGGGTTAATTACAGCATCATTTGTTGGCGCTTTTGCATGCTGTCTTGAACGATAAGGTGTCAGGTTCTTTCCCCTCACTTCATCGACCTTCATTCACCTTTGAACTCTTAAGTTGATGGCATCGCGAGATAGATGATGGCGTAGTAGATACTTTGATAATAACCAGTTGCCAATGACCTGCTGAGATTGCAGCAAAACCTCTTCCAATATTTTTTGCCAATTCCAAGTTGCGCAACCATAGTAGGAAATGCCATCTGCTTTATCTTTCTTGCTCGTGAAATCGGTATTGAGGAAGAGAATGCATACTGGATATACACATTTTCTTCGATTTGAAGTTAATCGCATCTTTTTTTTTTTTTTTTTTTTTTTTTTTTTTTTTTTTGAAATGGCATATTCTTTATGGTTCTACTTAGAAGAAATTAATTTAAAAAGTTAAGGTTACATGCTGTGTCAAAAATAGCAAAAAAACACACACAAACACTTGGCTATATATGCTTAATATAATGACACTTAACATGAGATAATGCGAGCTGAGCAAAATAAAAAACATGTTTAATAGCCTATTAGGTACTGATCACTTCTAAGGGGAGAATAATCCTACGTTAATATAGTGATGTGTATTTTACCTAAGATGATTGGAGGGGATCAAATGAAGTATCAGAAATGAACATTATGGATTAAATTAATGAATTAAGTGCTTTTGTATTATTTCAGTAATAATAACAGTGCTAATATTAGCAGTAAAAGAATGATGAATATTGATAGTGTTACTTGTTTTATTGGCATCGGCATCACCGTTTCCGTTAGCATCATCTTCACCGTCATCATCATTATCATTATCATCACTGTCACCAGTAGGACCTGTATATCTGTGTTGTTAGTGACTGTAGTAATATGACATTACTAATATCTGTTTTTCATAGATTGACGCTACGATATAATTTATATTAGTATGTTTAATATCAGTATCACCTAAGAATACACAAATACATATATAAACATATATACGTTATATATATAAATTCTTTCCCTTTCTTGAGGGAAAGTATCTCGGTATTGTTTATTTCGTTATTATTTATTGCTATCATTAACAGTATGTAGTATAGTTGCTTTAACATTCATCACTATTTTCTCATGAGAACAACCTGGCTCTTCCCTGTCGCTGCCAGGAGTCCGCTGAGAAACGCGAGCCTGTCCGTCGCCGCCGACAATTTTACCCTTCTCTCGACGCACTTTTCGAAGCCGCTTTTCCTTCACTCGGACGATGCCGGTCTTGCTGTCGTGACTTGCTGCTTTTGCTGTCAGGAAGTTGATAGGTCATTATTGTTAGTGTTATTATTATTATTATTATTATTATTATTAGTAGTAGTAGTAGTAGTGGTAGTAGTAATAATATTTATCATTACTATATTCATTATACTACAATTACTTTTACGGATGATATCATTATTATTATTACTATCAGCAAATGTCATTTCCACTATAACAGTGACAGCAGTCGATAAATTGACTTTCAAAACAACTTGTCTCGTTCTCCCCCCGAGGCATGTCAACAACCTCATAATGATTGCGGAAGGTCGTGTCAGAATCTAAAATATCTTAATGTACTTATTTTTCAATAGACTTAACGCAATCAAGCAAGAAATTCCTCTCGTTGCATCTCGTAAATGTCTTTTCAGTTTTTCATTGGATACGTTTTTAGATAATTTTCATTCCTATGCCGTATATCGTTCATACTTTTACTTATTCTAAATAAATGTAACAATACCAATAACGATGGTAGTGCTGATTCTTTAATAGTGGGTACGATAATGTAAATGATGATATTGAAGATAACGACAATAGGAATTACAAAAATTGATAATAATTTAAGTGGCTACTTAGCAAGTTTTTAGTTCATTAAATAAAGAATATCCGTTGATCTGATCCCAGGAGAGCGACCGAGCTGGAGGCGCTGCCAGTCGACCTCCCTCTCCGGCCTCACAGTTTTGCAAAGAGTTGGCAGCGGTCTGCAAAGTTATTTGCTTATTAACTATTTCATCATTTGCACACACACACACACACACACACACACACACACACACACACACACACACACACACACACACACACACACACACACACACACACACACACACACACAGAGTAACATTCATTTCTGTTTTAATCTTTATTACACATTCACACCGAAAGACATCGCTGTAAAGGTCCATTTGCAAATATCTCACGACTGTCAGCTTTTCCAAGCTGAGCGTTTTCTCGTAAACGACTAGTTCCACGTGCGCGCGCGCGCGCGCGCGTGTGTGTGTGTGTGTGTGTGTGTGTTTACTCTCATACTTTGCTATCACTGTTTCCATACATTATTACCTTTTCTCTTTCTCTTCTATTTCCCTGACGAGATCAAGCAGGCACATTACAGGAAAATGTGTAGCGTTATGAGATTTTCTGTTTAGCTACTGCTTGAAGGCAAGGCACAGACGCAGGCCGTTAAAAGGCAATACAGATCTGATTCCGAAAAGGATAATGCATAGCAAAAATGTTAAAAGTTTTAGTGCAGCAGAAAAGGACCAAACATGCATACAAGCTTTTGTGCAATGTACATGCATGTGACTATACTTATATGTATAGTCACACATATCTATCTATATATTTATATACATTTATACACATATGTGTGTATGTGTTTGTGCACAACTATATTATCATAAAACTATACATACATACATACATACATATATATATATATATATATATATATATATATATATATATATATATATATATATATATATATGTACATACATATATATATATATATGTGTGTGTGTGTGTGTGTGTGTGTGTGTGTGTGTGTGTGTGTGTGTGTGTGTGTGTGTGTAAATTATATATATCTGCAGATGTGTTACGGATCCATGACATAATATATGTAAATATGTATATATGCTTACATTATGTATATAGATCTTGCTTTGCCGCTATTTGTAATTATTCATGAATATTCTAATGCCTATATTTCTACATCCCTTTCCTCTTTTTCTCTCTCCCTCCTTTCCTTTTTTCCTTTTTCCTATTACCCTTCAAGTCCTACCTGTAATCAGATATTTTTCTCGCTAATCACCTCTTTATACGTTCCCCATCTTTTTCTTTCCTCTTTTTTTCCGTTTCTTCTCTTAAACTGTTCGCTCTATCTGTAAACAGTTATCCTATTCCTCTGTCACTCCGTTTTGTTGTGTCTGTAGTACTGGGATGCCATTTGCTACGGAGCGATTGCACTGCAGACAAGTTCATGGTATCGCGAGATTGATATTGACGCAGCAGATTATTTGAGAATGACCAGTTGCTGGTTCTCGCACCATGCAATAGCTTTCCTATACCAGCAAAAATATTTCTTGCCAATTTTAAGTAGTGCAATGATCGTAATGCTATCTATTTTTCTTTCTTGTTCATACACTCTATGTTTAGGAAGAGAATGCGAATTGGATTGGACTGGATCTACACTTTCTTCGATTTGAAGTTACTTGGAATTTCATGCAATGGCAAATTCCGTTTGGTTCTACTTGTAACTTCTCAGAGGGAATTATTTGAAAAGTCAAGGCTACATGCTGTCTCATCTTTCAAAAAATGTCAGAAAAAGCGTATAACACACACGCACACGCACACGCACGCACACACACGCACGCGCACGCGCACGCACGCACGCACACACACACACACACACACACACAAACACACACACACACACACACACACATACACACACGCACACACGCACACACATACACACACGCACACGCACATGCACACACTTGGCTCTGTATTCTTAATATAATGATGACAATTAACATTAGGCAAAGAGAGCTGAGCAAAATAATTTCATATTTAAGTATCTATTAGCCATTGAACTTATAACCTTTGAGAGAGATAGAGATAGACAGAGACAATACTCTTACGTTAATATATTGATAATATGTATTATAACTAAGATGATTGATAATATGTATCATAACTAAGATGATTGGAGGGTCTCCCAAAATCATTATCAAAAGGAAACATTACAGATTTAATCAATTTAACGTTTTTGAATTATATGAGTAATAATAACAATGTTAATATTAGTAGTAAAAGAATTGAATAATGATACTGTTACTTGTTTACTGTGTTAGTATCGACGTCACCATTTTCGTCAGCAAAATATTAGTTTTTCATAGATTGATGCTATTGTATAATTGATATCAGCATGTTTAACATCGTTATAACCTAAACACACGTTTATACAAGAATACATACATATACTTATACATAGAGACACTATATGTGTATATATATATTCTTTCGGCAGCAAATTTTCTGCCTTTTGAGGGAAAATAACTCGGTATCAAAAAGCCATTTATACTTCCTAAAGGTGAAAGTTGTTACAGTGTTCACAAATATATTCAATGTATGTATAAACATTTATTTATTTTGTTATTAACTAATTTATTGTTTTTTATATAACATTTATTTATTTTGTCATCATTGCTCAAAGATTGTTCACCTGTTCTTGTTAATTTCAACGAATATTTTATTAAATGTCTCCCCATTATTCATTATTGTTATTAATATCATTAGTAGAAGTAGTAAGAATAGCACTATCATTGTCAATATTGTTGATATTAGTAGCAGTAATATTGTTTATATCAAAATTATTTATTGCAATCATTTCATTAACAGTATGTAGTATAGTTGCTATAACATTGTTCCTATCATCATCACTATTTTCTCATGAGAACAACCTGGCTCTTCCCTGGTGCTGTCGCTGCCAGGAGACCGCTGGAAAACTGCCCGTCGCCGCCGACAGTTTAACCCTTTTCTCGACGCACTTTTCGAAGCCGCTTTTCCTTCACTCGGGCTAAGCCGGTCGGGATGAAGGGTGGGGGGGGGGGGGTGATTTTTTGCTTTCGTGACTTGCTGCATTTACTGATAGGAGAGTGATTGTTATTGCTATTATAGTTGTTTATTATCTTCGTTATTGTTATCATTTATCTTTATTATTATTAGTGTTATCATTATCTTTTCTATTACTATTTCTTTTCTATTTCTATTATTATTATTATTATTATCATTATTATTATTATTATTATTATTATTATTATTATTATTATTATCATTATCATCGCCATACTTTTAATATTACTGTTGACATCATCATTATTATTGTTACCAAATGTTATATCGACTATAACAGTGATAGCAGTCGATTCACTTTCGAAACAACCTGTCTCGCTTAACTCTCTACGCATGTCAACATCATAACGACTGCGAAAGGTCGTCTCAAAAATTGATATCCTAATTTAATAGTTCATAGTTTAGTACATTTCTCTACTAATAAACTTAACGTAATTAATCAGACGATTCCTCGGATATGTCTTCTCGGTATTTCATTAGATATTTTTTTTAGATCCTTTTCATTTCCTTGCTTTCTCGAAAATCTTTCATATACTTCTCATTATTCTAAATAATGGGACCAATACTAATAATGGTGATGGTAGTGCTGATTCTTTAATAGTAGGTATGATGATGTATATGATGTTATTGACGATAACGATGATGATAGCAATTACAGGAACTGATGATTATCTAAGTGGCTATTAACCGCTCTAACCAGTGGTTACGTCTTCAACGAGTTTCTAGTTAATTAAATAACGAATTTTCGTAGATCTGATCAAAGGAGAGCGACAGGAATGATAACAAGCTGGAGGCGCTGCCAGTTCACCTCCCTCTCCGACCTCACACTTTAGCAAAGATTTCGCAACAGTCTGCAAAGTTTGCAGATTAATCAGTTGTATCCCTCTTGCGTATAACAATTGTTTTGTGGATCAAGTTGGGCGATGTTGAGATATTGGCATAGTAACCATTTCATCACACACACACACACACACACACACACACACACACACACACACACACACACACACACACACACACACACACACACACACACACACACACTCGTTCACTCACACACACATACACTAACATTCATAAATTTCTGTGTATCTGTGTTCGTCGTTATATATATATATATATATATATATATATATATATATATATATATATATATATATATATATATATATATATATATACCAATAGTACACGTTCACAAGTAAGACACCGTTGGAGAAGTCCATTTGTAAATATTTCACGAATGTCGTGTGTGTGTGTGTGTGTATGTGTGTGTGTGTGTGTGTGTGTGTGTGTGTGTGTGTGTGTGTGTGTGTGTGTGTGTGTGTGTGTGTGTGTGTGTGTGTGTGTTTGCGCGCGCGCGCGCGTTTCCTTACAATACTTTTCTAATTTCTGTTTCCCAGACGAGATCAAGCAAGCACATCACGGAAAATGTCTAGCGTTATGAGATTCTCTGTGTAGCTACTGCATGAAGGCAAGGCACGACGCAGGTCGTTAAAAGGCAATGCAGATCTGATTCCGAATTTAAGTAAGATAAAGGGTTACATAGATAATGAATAGCAAAAATCTTCAGGTTTTAGTTCGACAGAAAAGGTCCAAACTTGCATATACGGGCTTTTGTGCATTGTACATTCATTTGACTATATTTAAATGTATATATATACATACATATATGTGTGTGTGTGTGTGTGTGTGTGTGTATATAATTATATGTGTAATATATATATATATATATATATATATATATATATATATATATATTTATATATATATATATATTGTGTGTGTGTGTGTGTGTGTGTGTGTGTGTGTGTGTGTGTGTGTGTGTGTGTGTGTGTGTGTGTGTGTGTAATACACACACACACACACATACATATATACACACATGAAAGTATGCATGCCTAAATTATATATGTAGATCTTGCTCTATCGCTATGTGTATTTATTTATGAATATACTCATGCCTATGCTTCTACGTCCCCCACCCCTTATTCTTTCTGACTTTCTCCCTTCCTCTTTCTTTCCCGGTGTTTTTCCGTTTCTGCTATTATCCTTCTCGTCCTACCTGTAACCATATATTTCCTTTTTTAATCCCCCTCTATCTACGTGCCCTATTTCATTATTTCCTATTGTTTTTATCCGTTTCTTCTCTTACCCTTCTCGCCCTACCTGTAAACATTTCTCTTGCTTAGTTATCCCGTCCCTCTGTCTCCCCGTATTGGTCTGTCTATAGTAGGGGGATGCCATCTGCCACGGGACTATCGCACTGCAGACAAGCTGGACTTAAGCCTCCTGTCCTGGCTGGTTGTGACAGCGGATCAGAGACAGAATCACGGCTCTTTCCAAGCATTTGCAAGGCTTTTCGGTGTTGTCGACTATCGCTGTCACACGATCGGATCCAGTATGTACTTTCCTTTTGATGTACAGTGAAAAACAAATAAATTAATAAATGGTATCATTGCAATAATAGACGAGCAATAATAGGCTACGTGAGGGGGGGAAATTATGAGTTAGGGGTGCCTGCTTGTGATACTTTCCACTCTGCTCATCTGGCACACATTGTACAACACCTATTAGTTTCCTTTTCAAGACAGGTGCGCAAGGGAGCTGGATGGCGAGCTTCAGCATCGTCAGTTAACCGTTCACTTTTATTCAATAAGGGTTAAATACAGCATCACATATTGGCGCTTTTGAATGCTGTCTTGAACGATAAGGTGTCAGGTTCTTTCCTCTCACGTCATCGACCTTCGATCACCTTGAAGTCTAAGTTGACGGCATCGCGAGATACGTATAGGCTTGGCATATAATTTGATATTGACGAGTTGCCAGTTCTCGTAGGAAATGCTATGTTTTTTCTTTCTTCTTCATCAATTTGATTTTGTGTAAGAAAATGTATATTGGATCTACACGTTTTCTTCGATTTGAAGTGAATTGCAATTTCTCTCATTGGCTAATACGTCTTGATTCTACTTACAGCTTCTCAGAGGAAATTAATAAATAACTAAAGGGCTACTTGCTGTTTCATTTCTCAAAAAATGACAGAAAAGGGGTATGTAGTACACACACACACACACACTTGGTTATATATTTCAACTTGATATTACATATATTGATATTGATATTACAGTTACACTTGCAAAGTATTTTTTAGCCAACGCCATGATAACTTCTGAGAGATTTTAATTTGCAATGCAATTTACAATCTTTGGTTTAAATCTTTGTTAAGAGTTCATGATAAACTGGAGACCAGTGTTCAGGTCTTCTTATTGAATTTTGTCATTATTTACTATCAATACAATCATTATCATTTGTAGTAATTATCATTATTAGTCCGTAGCAATAGTATCACTAGTGCTATTATTACAATCAGTAGTAGTAGATCATACATATATCAACATTATTCATTACCATCATTTCATTAACAGTATTTAGTATAGTAATACAGCCTATGTACAGCCATTTTCCCCCGAGAACAACCTGGTTCTTCCCTGGTGCTGTCGCTGCCAGGAGTCCGCTGGAAAACGCGAGCCTGTCCGTCGCCGCCGACAATTTAACCCTTTTTTCGACGCACTTTTCGAAGCCGGTTTTCACTCGATGAAGCCGGTCGGAATTAAGGGGGGGGGTATTTTTTTGCTTTCATGACCAACAACTTTTTGTGTTTGTTAGAAGGTTGGTACTCTCTCTCTGTCTCTCTATTTATATATATCTTCCTCTGTTTTCCTTTTCTTTAATTATTTTCTCTTGAACCCATTAACAACGGAACGGCTTGTTCGGTAGTTTGCAGACCACATGAGGCATTTAAAAGCTTATATTTTGATATTGAAGAAAATATTTTAGAGTTACGACGGTTTTTCCCTTTACTTTCATTGCCACTGTCTAAAAATCATTAAGGAAGTGGTAACAGGAGTCGATAAGCCTTACCTTATCGTCAAGAACCAAAGATTTCGAAAGATTTCGTGTTATCATGGCAACTTTTTGGTTGTTTTTATATATTGTGGGAGGTGCCTTGACCACAAGGCTGTGATAAAGGTTTTATGTTGAAATTATTTTTGTTAATTATGTTGCAATTCTGATGACAGACTTTTATACTCTTCACAAGGCATTCTCTATGCGGATGTGAATAAATCAGAAAAAAAGGAATTTCTCTTTAAAATAACAAAATTTGTTTGTTTTTTAATCTGATCTCAACAGTCACACGTAAACTATAAGTATACTTTCTTTATACAATACAATCACACATATACATTGTTGAAAATGTCCATGTACAAGGGCTCATATTTCACGACTGTGTGTGTGTGTGTGTGTGTGTGTGTGTGTGTGTGTGTGTGTGTGTGTGTGTGTGTGTGTGTGTGTGTGTGTGTGTGTGTGTGTACGTCATTGTTTATTTATTATATTCATATATATATGTATGTATGTATGTATGCATTTATACATGTTTACATACATATATATATGTGTGTGTGTGTGTGTGTGTATGGATATGTCTGTGTGCCTGTGTGTGTAAGTATACACAAATGAAGGAACTCATACCAGTAAATGTGTATATATTTTCACATACGTATGTATGCATATGCATCATATTTGGAAAAATGCATGTGTAATTTACACATGACATACTTATACGTAAATATGCATGTATGCAGATCTCTCTCACCCAAAGTCTATATGTATGTTTCCATATTCTCGTGCCTATATCTAGATCAGAGACAGAATCAGGGCTCTTTCCAAAGCATCTGTGAGGCTCCTCGATCCTGTTGGGTATCCTTCTCACTTGATCAGATCCAATGATACGTTTTCTTTTTGATCTACAAATGCTTAAAGGAAGAAAGAAATAGATTAAGGGTCTCATTGCTATAAGGAGTATATTTCCGGATAATCGATGCATCATAACATAGGCTGCATTTACGGCGCTAATGAGGGGAGGAAATTATTATTAATTGTGGAGGCTTGTTTACGGTTCTTTACACTTGGCTCGTTTGGTAAACATCGCAAATAGCCAAATTCCTATTTGATTTCTATTCAGGTGCGTGTGTGATTAGTTTCTTTTCACCGCTGAATGTTGATATAGGATTATTATATATTAATAAAAGTTATTGATATTATGGGGTTATTATATATCAATAAAGGGATATTATTATTATAGGGTTATTAAGTAGATAATAGTTTTGGATACTTTTGAATGCCGTCTTGCTCAATATGGCATCCTGTCAAGGTCTCTCCCTCCTGCCCCTTATATCAACGGCCTCTGTTCACCCTGACCTCTCCTTTCACGGAATCACGAGAAAGGTACTGAAAGGCAGATGGGTTTGTTAATGATCAGGACCGGATTATTCCAATTGTGAGGCCCCTTTTACCCCCCCCCCCCTTTCTCACGAGTAGAGGTAAAAGCAAGGATGCTGAATTGAACAGTTTGAGTAAAGTCACGGATGATTTTTTGATGTTTGAGACACCTACGAGTTCATACGATTGTACCATGTGTTGGCTCCACAGACGATCTCACAAATTGGGGTCCACTTCAGTGAAGAAAAAATGAAGTATGAACTTTTTCCTGTACGATATACCTAGGCATTTCTTCTTAATTAAATGTTTTTATTGACAATTATATTACAAAATATGAAACAAATCTGCTTCCAAAAACCGTTAGTAAAACGAGTTTGCCTTTTCCTATTATCAACAAAGACTCTACAAATAAACGCAGTTTTATTATTAACTTGACTGATAAAAACGGCAACGTCATTTTCTGATACTTCTTCTGATACTTGCTTTTCTGGAAGTACAAATCAGTGCTGGCTTAAGACAATGTCATACAGAAATGGAACGCATGGAAAATTAGTTTACAGAGCGATGTGACAACATGTGTAAAAATAAGCCTTCACCCTGCTAAGCCTATAGGTAAGTACGGTGCTGTTATTGATATTTTACACTGCACAAGTCGGGGGTGGCAAATTACCTATGTCACTCCTATTCAGTCTCGGGTGAATGGGTTGGCTTTGCTAGCTCCAAACCGTCAATTAATTAACTACTTATTATTTTTGCTAGTGGATATAGATTTAATGTAGCATTGTATACTGACACTTTTGAGAGCCATGCAATATCCTGTCAGGGTTTTTCCCTCCTGTCCTTATATCAAAGAACTCTTCACTTTGATCTCTCTGCTGAAGGGATCGCGAGATGAATATTGGCAGATAATTTGGTTATAAAAATTCTGCGTTTCCAGGCTTGGCAGCATCCGAGGACCTCAGACCCCATTCCTCGCAGTGATACCAGCCAAACAGCTGTTACTTACTCACAAAGACGGTAAGAGACGTTCTGTTTTTCTTCCTTGGGCCGCCACCACACCCAACGCGATCCGAATCGAAGCGAAGCGAAACGCGCGGGGAACTTCGTACCTCGCAAACCAAAGGGACGTCGCCAAACCGCACTCGCGCGACTTCGCAAGAGGCTGTGAGGGAAAAGTTGCAGGGAATGGATGTTGAGTCTTAATACCGAGGTCTTTAAAACCTCATATATTCGGAATCAGATGCACAGAAGGAGATTAGTTGTCCTTCAGTGGCAGAGTATTGGGCATTAATTAGGAAATATCATTTTGTGTTTATTTTGATAAATAACAGGATTGCTTGGTTAATTATGTTGGCATATCACGTCAATAAAATTATTTCTTACTGGTTTATATCCAAAGAGTTTATGGATCTGAATTACCTCAAAAGAATATAAATCTATGCATAGTTGTGTATAATAAATAACTCATGAATGATTATATCTATTTCTAATGTGAATAATTATACTCATATTTATCATAACTAATCATTTATTTTTTACAGATAATTATATTTATGTTTATCGTATATAATTATATTCATGTATTTCATCGATAATCATATTTATATTTTTATATTTTATATATCTACTGTATACTTGACGATATGCATTAACGTAAATATATCGATGCTCATGTTATAGAGGAATGTCTAAATTAACAGAACATTTAATAACTGTATTTTAGGACAATTACTTAGAGACACTCTATGGACGTGCATGCATTTATTTATCAGAATGAATCTAATCTATATTTATCACAGATAATTAAGTCGGAAATGCTCTCCGTTTTTTGTCTTCGTCTTCTTCCTTATTCGTAAACTTAATTTATGAAGTTTACGAATAAGATTACGAAAAAACGTTTAG